>NC_080581.1:72081816-72286816 GCF_029962835.1 Magnolia sinica
CAAGAACAAGGAGGAAAATAGAAGAAGAAAGAGGAAAATAAAGAAGAAGAAACATCTAGGGCTACTGTTGTTACACAACTCCACACATATATAAAACATATGGTACTATGCAACTCCACCCCTTCCACACAGATATATAACATATGGTACTCCGGCAGAGTATACACAACTATGCATAACATATGGTACTCCGACAAAGTATACACAACTATGCACACACACAAAAAAAAAAAAAGAAGAAGAAGAGGAAAATAGATCCTTTTGACTTGTACATATATATTCTCAATAGGTTACATCAAGTCGGGGTCATCCCATCGACCCTACACCAAAGAGTCAATTACATATCCACAGACAAGCTTCGTTCTTGCTGAGTCTGAACTAGTCTTTCCTTCCTATCCTACAAATGCCTAGGAGCCTGATATCCTAGTCATAGACATACAACACTTAAACAAAGACATTTCTTACCATTGTTCGAATTTAAAGCTATAAACTTTATACCATCCCTTGTCCCCTTAGTCCTGACTATATGTTATCCAAGGTATCCCAAAACAGTTATGCAACGATAACGGTGGTAATCGTTATGCGTTACAGGGTCGTAACAACAGTTATAGAAAAATTGACCCTAGTCAAATTCATGAGTGCTCGAGTCATCATCTTGATGGGAAGCCGAAGCACACTCTGGAGGATAAGTTGTAAGTGTTGATGCTCTCAGAACCACTAGATGAAAAACTCGATAAGGACAAGGGGGAAGAGGTGCTCCAATCGACTGGACCAAGTCCAAATCCCATCAAGCAAGCGCCAACCTGATGGACTTAAACGCACAGAGACGATCTAAGAGGGGATGAATTGGGCTTGGACTTTGAGCTTGAGAAAACTTGGGAATGATGGGGTTGGGACATAGGCCACCTAAAGGAGAAAAGCGAAAAAGGAGGTAAGGGTGGGGGCGAGAGTGACAATGTTGGGAGGATGATGATGACTTCGCATACACCCTAGTCAGATTCATCAGTGTTAGATCTTGATGAGAAGTTGGAGCCCACTCTAGAGGACAAGCTGCAAGAAATGAGGATCTTCGAACCAATGGATTGAAAACTTGACAATGACAAGGTGGAAGAGCTACCTCCAATAGTTTTTGTAGAAGTTGTAGACAGAGATGAGAGAGGAGGAAAAGTTGAGAGAGCTCAAAACGTGAGCAGCCTCTTTTTCTTATTCTGTTTATATGTAGGATTTCCCCTATTTACAAATTACATCATAACCCCTTAATAAATATAAAATTACACATAAGACTCTACTTTGCATATTTACAGCTAAACCCTTACATAACAAATAAATGTTCCAACACTCCCCTTCAAGTTGGTGTATGAATATCTGTCATACCCAATTTGCTCGAAATCTATTGCAACATAGGAGAACTGAGCGCCTTTATGAAAATGCCAGCTAATTGCTCAGTTGATTTGACGAATGGAGTGAACAACATTCTACAAGAAATCTTCTCTTGAATGAAATATAGATCTACTTCAATATGCTTCGTCCTTTCATGGAAGACCAAATCAGATGCAATGTGGATGACAACTTGGTTATCACAGTAGAGAGGAGTAGAAGAGTTGATAGGGAAACCAAACTCTACCATAATATATATCAACCGTAGAATCTCACAAGTTCCCTGAGCCATAGCCCGATATTCTGCTTCCTCACTGGATCTAGATACCACTGACTGTTTTTTACTTCTCCAAGTCACCAAATTACCTCCAACAAAGGTATAATATCCAGAAGTTGGCTTTCTGTCAGTTGGACACCCTGCCCAGTCAGCATAAGAATATCCAGTAATATGAACATGTCCATGATTAGCATAGAGAATATCACATCCTGGACAAGATTTCAAGTATCTTAGTATACAGTATACAACATCAAGATGTGGTGATTTCGGCGAATGCATGAACTTGCTAACAACGCTCACAGCCTGAGTGATATCTGGCCTTGTAATAGTTAAGCAGATCAGCTTCCCAACCAATCTTTGATACATGCCGGGGTCTGTCAGACTATCACCCTCAGATTCATGTAAAGAATGCTTTTAATCCATAGGAGATAAGGTAGGATGAGTACCAAGCTTACCAGTCTCATTTAGCTAGTCTAGAGTGTATTTTCTCAGAGATATAAAGATACCCATGGATGAACAGGCAAATTCAATCCCTAAGAAGTATCGGAGAGGACCAAGGTCCTTAATTTCAAATTCCTCACTCAACATCTGTTTGAAATGTTCTATAAAGTCCAAATAATCTCCAGTGACGATTATATCATCCACATAAACGAGTATAATGGTTCGGCTCTCTTGCCAAGTTTGAACAAACACAGTATGATCCGACTGGCATTGCTTAAAGCCAAATGAGAGAACTGCATAACTGAACCAGGCAAACCACACTCTTGGAGATTGTTTGAGGCCATAAAGAGCCTTTTTCAGCTTACAGACTTTCCAAGATGAAAACCAGGGGGAAGATCCATATAAAGTTCTTTAGTTAGATCCCCATGAAGGCATTCTTAATGTCTAGTTGATATAATGGCCAGGAAAGATTGGCTGCTAAGGAGATGATTAGGAGAACTGAGTTCAATTTGGCCACATGAGAGAAGGTCTCATTATAATCAACACCATAATTCTACATGTACCCTTTAGCAACTAAACGCGCCTTGTAACGTTCAATAGATCCATTAGCCCGATACTTGATAAAATACACCCACTCGCACCCATAGTATGCTTACCCGCAGGTAAGGAAACAAGATCCCACGTGTCATTCTTATCAAGGGTAGCCATTTCTGCCTCCATCGCTTGCTTCCATGTAGGAACTGCAACTGCCTTAACAACTGATTTGGGAATAGAGGAAGAGATGGCAGCAAGGAAAGCACGATATGTAGGAGAGACAGAGTCATAAGAAACAAACTTAGAAATAGGATGAAAAGTTAGATAATGGCTACTAGTACGGGAAGCAATAGGAGAGGATGGATGAGTAATGAAAGTGGGACTGAGCGAATTACCCGATGTAGGAAGAGGAGCTACTGGGAGCATTGCTGGTTGTCTTGACTTTCTACAAATCTACTTAGGCACCTCAGGAGGAGGAACAGACTAGTCACTAACCACAGGCATAGGTAAAGCAGCATGTGGGGCAACTAAATCCAGAGGATTAGACATGGTAGAGAGAAAATGACGATCTTCAAAGAATGTGACATCCATCAATACAAAATACCTTTTAGTCATAACACTTATAGCCTTTGTGCTGAAGAGAGTACCCAAGGAAGATGCATTTGATGGAATGATTGGAATACTTGTCTCGGGATGGACCCAGAGAGTAAACAAAACAACTACACCCAAAAACCTTGGGAGGAATACCAAAAAGAGAACAACCATGCTTAAGTGTATGAAAATGAGTCTTGCCATTTAAGACATGAGAAGGCATTAATTAAACAGCAAGAAGTCAACAAAGCAACAAACTAGTATGATTTAGGAACTTTCATTCCAATCAAACGAGAGCCAGTAACTTCCAGAAGATGACGATTCTTGTGCTTAGCCACTCCATTTTGTTGTGGAGTGTAAGCACATGAAAACCGATGAAGAATGCCATTTTCCTAAAGATAAGATGTGAAACTTTGGGATATATACTCGCCACCATTATCAAACTGAATGGACTGAATATTGCAATCATATTGAGTCTTAATCAATTGATGAAATGACTTAAACATTTGTAGAAATTCGTGACGTTGTTTCATCAAATAAAGTAACACGTGAAAAATCATCAATGAAAGTCACAAAGTATGGAAAAGCATCAATCGAAGTAACAACGTTGGGACCCTAAATATTAGAATGTATTAAAGCGAACATTTTATCAGAGCGATGTGAAAGTGCAGGAAATGACGTCCGAACATGCTTGCTAAACTGACACGTTCCACATTGGAAAGAAACATTATTCAACTTATTAAACTTAGGAAGAAAAAATTGCAAAGTCTTGAAAGACACATGACCACGTTGCACATGCCATAAGGCAGCTGACTCCTGACTAGACTCAAAACAATGAGAAACAAAAGTAAAAGAACTTGGTGAAGCATCACTCCTAGTAGACAGCTCCCCCTAATGTAGAAAGTAGAGACTACCGCGCTAAAGGCCCACACCAATAGTCCTCTTCGTATTCAAGTCTTGAAAGATGCAATGAGAATGGAAGAAATCAGACAACATTTGAGGCCTTTTGTAAGGCAATGAACATAGATCAAATTTGTACGAAATTTAGGAACATAGAGAACATTAGACAAGATGAGATTAGGAGAAAAAGACAGAGTCAAAGGATTCATGTCCCATCAGCTGGACATACTAGACGGTTGCAAGTAGAGGAACAAGATGGAATAAGACAAGTGTGCTCACCCTTCATATGATTTGATGCCCTTGAATCAATAATCCAGGTTGTGGGAGTGGAAGAGGCATGGAGTGCAGTACCTGTGGTTGCAACAAAGGAGGAAGCAGATGGTTGTGAAGCAGAAGAGGCATAAGGCAAGAACTGGGTCTGAAGCATTCGAAGGCGCTGAAGATCCATAAAATCAGCCCTAGTCATGATAATTGTGTCCAATTGATCGAAGATAGGAGAGATGTCAAGAGCAAGACCACCAGAAGAGTCAGATATGGTCTCGATCTCATCAGAAGCAGCAAATGCTCGGGACATGGTGAAACCCGAAAGGGTCCCATGGGAAAAAATGACAGGCAAACTAGACGGTGAAAATCCAAATGGGCATTGTGGGTAAATTTGGTCAAGGGAAAGAAAGGGAAAAGAAAAAAGCCATGAAGCACATATCGAGGAAGCAGGCAACCTCGAATATTGCAAAGATGGTAGCTGCATTTCAGGAATATACCCAACTCCGCCCAAAGGTTTCCAATGTGCAAAACCTTAAGAAAATTGAAGTCTCCAATAATCGACTCAGAAACCAAAAATGACCGTAGGCTGACTCAAGTGTCAGATTCCCACATCCCATCCTAGGCAACATACAAATTTGAACCATAGACACACAGGCAGACATGGCATGGTAGTTTGTGCAAAATGTTCCTTTAATCTTTTCAATTAAAGCTGTACAATATAGAATTACACAAGTCACATACATTCAAATCACAAGCTACACACAAGTACATGTACAGAAGAAAACAAATCCCCTCTCATAATGGAAATCACCGCAAACTTAGGCACTTCTTAGAAGCGCCAATCATCTCCACCTTTCCCATGAATTGAATAGATAAATCTCTTTCCCTCTGCCCTAACTTCTCAACCCTTTTGAAACTCCTTAACCTTTTTTCTTAGGTGATCTCTCTCCTCCTGCAATTGTTGAAGCTCCTCCTATAGAAGGTCTCACGCTATAGTCATATCTCGCTCTTCTAACTTCAGGGTTGCTATCTAATCTACCTAACTCTTGCACCAATAAGTGTGATACCTCGACAAGAAGGTGACCATGCGTCAATGCTAAGAAATCAAGATCAACATATGGCCTACTAGAGGCATCAGGTGACCGTGGTACAACTATGATACTTGAAGGGGAGGAAAATGAAAGGTCCAACCTATCGCTAACTCCACCATCATCAACCAATTGCCAACTCGGAAGTTCTCAAACAACCGCCTACTTGACAACCCAATGATTATATGCTCAGTCGTGGATGGAGTATCCAGAAGCTCGACTCACAGCATAATCCTATTGAAGCAGCTGGACCAAATGGCTCGAATCTTCACTCGAAACCGGTGAGCGCGATGCGGGAAATAGGAGTGGCCAACTCCAGAATACGTGAAAAGGGGCATGTCCTGGAGATACCCAAATTAACATAGAAATTGAATCGGATGGTAAGAAAAGTACTCCTAAAGTCCCACTAGAAGAAAGGAGTGCGATATGAAGTGCAAATGACTAGGATCTGATGAAGCCATAGGGCCTCTGAGCGAACATCCCAACTCTCCAACCAACATAACATATGATGGTATAACTCCTTGCTTGTGCCTACCATGGGAGGAAGGAATGTTAGGAGCATGGGTAGGACGTTAGCGTGGTGAATGTAAGGCCATGACAAGGTCATGCCAAGATTCTGCTTGAGTTAGACTTGCTCATAGAAGGTGTTAGTAAAAGAAAAACCATAATTGGACAATAAAGGAATCTAGAAGAGGCCACAATGCATACCTAGAGGTGAAAGCAAGGAGAAAACGATTCTCCACTGGTTTTCTATATTTTAGACAATCCTAAAAGGTTGAATATATAGAGATATACAACATCTATACAAGGAAAAAGATAAAATCAGAATCAACTATACAAGGAAAAAGATAAAATTAGAATCAATTATCTATACATGGAAACAAGACACGTTTCCTGTCTAACAAAAGGAGGCACAATAACCCCACAAGGCACGCGTATGACCCGATGTGCAAGCAATCAGACCATGAAAAGTCTCAGCGAACATGCTCGTCACAACATTTCGGCAATACATAATCAGCGAAGAACCTCCAAGGGAGCCATCAAGGACAACTATCACCAAGTCCAAGAGTGAGAGAAAAAAGAAAAGAAGGGAACACCCAACCTATCGATGAGCCATACACTTAGCCAGCCCAAGTCACCTAAACGGTCCTGATCAAGTGGAGTAGGTTTGAGATCTAAGATCCCTGACCAGATTTTTACTAAGAAGATTTCCCCCATCATATCTCTAACCTTGCATGATTCTCCTGTGGCTCATCATTGCATTTGCTTTTACGCTGTCATATCCCCCTCTCATACAACCCCTCGCCTACATTTATATTCTTTTGTTGATCAATCTTGCCCAGTGTATGCTTTGTGCCCAACTGTACTAATAGATCCTGCCTCATCAGAAGTAGAGCATCAATCTTATTGGTCTTTCCTTTATTTTCAGCAATAACAATCTCCTCAAGCATGATCGATGCTGAGTGCATCATCTATGCAATCATGGTTGGAGTCGAGTAATAATCTCTAGAGCTCAATAATCCACAAAAATCCTTAAATCCCACAAGGTAGAGCCCACACGTCAGTGTGAGTACAAAAGGATGCCTAACCCCTTCTTTGTCACCGAGGCCCTTACTCAGAATCTCTAGAGACCAACCAACCACAAGAGTCATGTAAGTTGGTGAATCTTCGATTCTTCGGCTCATTGTGATTCTATAGTATCGAGCTAGCCATAGATTCTGAGTTCATTCGGCTAATGGTGACTCCAAGTCAACTCATACTGTTTGCAATTCATCATAAACCCCACCACAACCCGCAAATACACATGTTGGGAAGAAATGGCCCATAATCACTGCTTGCCTGAAATACCAAAAACCCTAATAAAGCACCGTTTTGGGTATTTTCAGGAAATGTGGGTCAATTTCCAATATAGGAATTCCGTTTTTCCCGCATATGTGCCAACATGGCACAGGTGCCTATGATCCAAACCATTTTTTTGGTGGGTCATACCATCACAACTCCATAGCCCTAAATAAAACCACTACACTATGTAGATGTGCCACAAATATCAGTTAAATGTGGACCATCTGTCTACTTTAGACAAGCAATGATTATGGGTGATGTCACCCTAGTTGCTTTATGCAAAGGGATTTGCAAGAAATGGTTTAGGCTTGGTATCCAAACTGGTCCTAATGATTTTGGTTCTTTTTGTTACTACGAAATGCAAGAGCAGGAGAAGCTGTTATGATTTCTGTTTCAAGCTATAGAAAGTACCGACAGAAATAGATGGACGTGGATCGCTTGCAAGAGGGGGGGGGGGGCGGCTGCCGGAATCCTCCTGTTGATGTGGCAGCACCATGTGCACCTCTGAGATATGGGCCCTGCATCATTTCACCCAAGAGAATCTTTGCTTTTCATTGTGGAACTCACATCTGACAGGAGCACACGCTGCTTTTTCATTAGTACACATCAGGGCTGCAGGAACTTCCTGCAGCCCCCAGTTGCAGGCAATCTGATTCTGAAGTAGATAACTCGTAGCAGGACTATCCATTAGTATCAGTATTCAGTTGGGTGTGCTACTCTGTGTTTGTTAATTCTTTTTAAGACTTAAATACTTAATGTCCTCTAATGGTTCTTCTAATTAATTGGGATTCACATTTTTTACTTCATTCTTGCTATTAATGATTAAAACCATGAATGACATGATTCTTGTTGTGAATTGTTTGTTAGTTTCTTTCATCAGTCAAACTTCTTATATCAATGTACAAGAATCATTAACAACCATAATGTTATGCACTATTTTTATGTTGGGTTTCACATATAGTTAGCAGGATAACATTAGTATCATGATGCTATGCACTATTTTTAATGTTGCTTGTGTGTGTGTTTTTGCAATTATCACAGCTTGGTAGCAGGATAACAAGCAAGCGCATTACTCAAATTCTGGAGCGTTGCTCTCCCTGTTCATATATCATGGTTGACAAGCATCCTTACCGCCATGATCCTTCTCACATTCTTACTCACCGGCTTCAGAGTACCATATCTGAATTTGCTGCTTATTTGCTTAAAGTCAATTTCCCCAGAAATAACAGCAGATGGCACACTTTCCTGCAAGCATTGGATATGATGGTATTGCATCTCCCATTATAGACATTGATGTTCGGTAGTTATTACAAGGAAAATATTCATTGTACCTTGTATGGGTCTCTTCATTTGCTTGCCCTAAAAAAAAATTTACAGCCTGTTCTTTTGATCAATGTTATTTCAGACAAATTAACCTTTTCTTAACCATGATTCATTCATTCAAAATACTCTGTTGGAATTCTTTTCCCATCAGTACAAGAACCATAAAAAAGAAACCTGTTGCACTGAAGGTATGGTACTCATGTGATTGTCTCATGATAATAAGAATTCCTTTTGCCCTATATTTCAGTATTGTAAAGGGTTCTTAAGAAGCGTTTCTGCCTGTGTTGAGCCCTCTGACCTAAGGACATGGGGAGGTCATGTGTTTTCTTTCCCTGCAGTCTTTTGATTGAAAAAAAAAAAAAAAAAAAGGTTCCCTGCAATCTTCTGAAAAAAAAAAGAAAAAGTCTCTGCCTTTGAGTTGTATTTCGGTTTTAAGTTTTCTATGATATTTGTGTTTCTTCAATGGACATAAACAATAGAATTCCCCCGTCTTTGACTTGCAATGAATGTTTCCCATTCCAGGTTGCACGGGAGATATCGTTTCAAATTCATTCTGATGGTTCATTGACCGAACCACATGTTGCACAAGTAATTTCTGAAGCACTTAGCTGTGATGCTGCTTTATTTATTGGAAATAGCATGGCCATACGTGATGCAGATATGTATGGACGGGGTTGGGTGAACTCTACTACTGATATTTCATCTACAATGTCAAACTGGGGTCTACCTTTCTGCGGTATACGAGTGGCCGGTAACAGAGGGGCCAGTGGTATCGATGGCTTGCTAAGTACTGCTGTTGGCTTTGCAGTAGGATCCAACAAGCGAGTAAGTACACCAGATTCATGTGCATGTCTAAAATGAGAGAGGTTATTAGCATAATTTTGAAGTTGTGCTTACTACTTTTGAAGTCCTTAAAGTTGGATTGCATTAATTTTAGACACACTTTTAATCTATTGTTACTGGATAACTGCTCAGGTACTTTGTGTTATTGGAGACGTATCCTTCCTTCATGATACAAATGGACTCGCAATTCTCAGACAGAGGTATGTATGTCTGTATTTTAATGCAAATCTCTCCATTTTGGTGTGTATGCCTGCATCTGTGCATGTGCCTTTAGCCTTCTATTGCACATGGTAGGTCTAATGTCAATTGGGCAGGTTTTAGTACAACTAGAGGCGAAGGCATTATGATTGGATGGAAAAGTATTAGTAATTCCATCAAGGTTATTCTAGTTACTATCGTTTTTTATTTTTTGATGCATGCCAAAATGTATATATTAGTCCAGGGCCACAGGCCAAGAAATGTCTACAGCACTATCCAAAATAAGTATATTAACAAAAAAAAAAGGACGAAAGCCACTCCAAACCGTGAGTGAAGTCAAACACTTCACACCCCACTCTGTCCGCTGCAAGTTTGCTTTGCTCGATAGCTTCCTTGCTTCCCAGCTAGTAAATGACCTGAGAGAAGTCTTGTAATCAGCAATCACATTAGAATTATCCTAGTGATGGGCACATATGTTTTTAATTTCATCAATCATCGATAGAGAGTCACCCTCAACAATAATCTTGGTGAGTTCCCATAGGGTTAGCAAGTGGATGCAAGCCATAATAACTGCTTTAGCAAATTGTGGAAGTGGGTCCAACCCAAAATTTACTGGTGGCAGTCTCATAATTCCGGATGCAATGCCTAATTGCCTGGCATAGTTCCAGTTGTCGTCAAATTTTTGCTTGCAATACCCTGTGTTTAGAGTATCAGTATCATTACATGTATAGATTACCGGGGGTATTGAAACATGTATTAGTATCACCGATATTATTGCTGTTACTCATAAAAATATCGTTGTATGAGGGAAACATTGGGGAGACATTGGGAAAAAGTTAGAATTTTTCAATGAAACTTCAGGAGGATATGTTAAAAGACACATTTTTACACATGTAGGAATATTAAAAATAAAAAAAATAAAAAAATAAAAAAATAAAAAATAAAAAAAAGAAGAAGAAGAAGAAGAAAGAAAAGGAAACATGTATACATAATAAGTTTCCATTTTATATGGGCCTAACCATGCGTTGTTGTAAAAATCAGTATAAAATAAATATATAAAATTTTCATATTAATTAAAGTGAAAACACATATTTTCCAATATAAAATGGAAAATTTAGGATTTCACCAATTTCCCTAAAATTTCACATAAATGTTGATTTTTTCACCACAAATCCATGTCTATGCATGAGAATGATGCGCATACATGGATTTCCATTGAAATCCGTGTTGACATTTGAGAAAAAAAAATGAAGTTTCACATTTGAGTTCTAATCTGTCTTCGTTTTGAGTTGAGATTTCTCCCCAAATCTAAACTTTTATTCAATAAAAACCAAGTGTGATTGAAATCACCTGTGGAACAAAAAAAAAAAAAACCCTCAAAAAAGAATATTTTTGAGTTTCTTCGGGTTTTTTTCGACTGTCAATTTTCTCCTATTTATGAATGTTTCCCTGGTATCAGGGATATTATCAATGGTATCGCAAATACCAAGAAACATTTATAAAGGATTCTTCTCAAAATTATGTTGATATTGATAATATCGCCAAATATAGCAAATATTATAGAAAATATTGGTGATATTTCAAAAGTTTTAAACTGCCAGCAGTTTCAGTATCGTTGACCTGGATACTGATAATATCATCGATATTATTGATAATATCACCGATATTTCGAACATTGGTGATAACCAGGGAGTGGTGATTCAATGAGCAACAAGATTAGCTAATGGTCTAGGAGTAGTCGGTGGGTTTGCCTTACTCTAATTAAGGATGACAACTCATTCACAGCAAGATGGAAGATGTGAAACATATGTTTACTATTTTGTCTTGTTCAGTTAATCATTCATCACCTTCCATATATAACAATAGGCAAAGAAAAATCCTCAATGAGGTGTAATTCATCCATTTGGGTTTTGGTTTCAACCAATTGATAATTGCTGACTTGGAGGTCTACAACTGGGGCCTCCACTCATCAGATTCAAGAAGCTGCCTCATAATGGAGGAGCAAATGAGAGATTTGTCCTCTAATTGACCACAAAGTGAGCATATATGGGGAATACTTCCCTTAGATGAATCATTTTTTGAAAGGCTCTCTAGAGACAACTTCCATTGAAACATTCATATTTTTGTGTGGAAAATCAACTTTCCAGAGGACAGTCCAAGTAACAGCTTGTAGTTGATGCAGGGTTTCTCCTTGGTGGTAGCATACATGGATGTGATGGTGTATCTTCCATCCTTGGTAATTTAGCAAATGATCTTTATCTGTCATCTCTGTAGAGGGTAGATGGATGGTTAGAGTATTCTCAGCCACATCTGATGGCCAAATGTGTGGGATCAGACTGGATTTCCATATTTGGATTGCCTTGTTCATGGATTAGGACCTCCATTCTAGCTCCACTTCTCTAGTTTAGTTGTGATCTTGAAGGAGGAGAGGGTTAAGTTTGGAACCCATTTGTTTGTCTAGGTGCTAGTCTTCTAGCTAGAAACAATTAGAATCGGCCTTTGTTGATTATGCCTCTAGCTTTAAGGATGCCCTTCCATGCAGTTGAATATGTTGGTCTCGGCCCCACCACCTAAAATCATTTATTTCCCAAGTACTTGGGTTGTATGCTTTCACTCCACAGATTATTCTCTTCTGTTAGAAGGTGCCTAAGCTTGGCCATAGGAGCTTTGTTCATTAACTCCATGGACTGGATATCAAGCCTTCAAGATCCTTGGATTACAACCCTTCCTCTAAGTCACCATATGCCTCCCATAATTCTGATTCCAGATCTTCCACAAAAACTCCCCGATTACTTGTTTAAGGAATTGAGGATAAGTTTAGAAAGGTTTCTGACATACATAAGGTAGTTAGGAATGCCCGCCACAATGGATTCGACCAGGTAACCCAACCAGCTTGGGAGAATTGTTTGGCTTTCCACCATACGACTTTAGA
The DNA here is from genome assembly GCF_029962835.1 of Magnolia sinica. Classification (NCBI taxonomy): domain Eukaryota; kingdom Viridiplantae; phylum Streptophyta; class Magnoliopsida; order Magnoliales; family Magnoliaceae; genus Magnolia; species Magnolia sinica. Next base: position 72,094,427 of record NC_080581.1, read on the forward strand.
ATTAATTTTATCCAAACTCCCTTGAAACCAATACTTTTTGGGCTTTCTAGGGGCAATCAGGAAACCCAAGCAGGCCAATGGCCAGTTCCCAAGCCAAAAAAAGATCATCCACCATGATTTGTGATCTTCTGAGAGGATTAGTTCCATTGTATTTTCGACTTTTCTTTATTGAAAGCCTGACCATCCTCGCAATTGAAGTGGCAAAGTCCACTCTAGATAGCCTCAACGAATTTATTTGTTGCTTTAGAACAAATAAAAAATTCATCTATGAAAACAAGGTGAGAAATCTTCAGCCTCCCTTCTAACAATCTAGATAGGCTTTTGCCAGTTTTTAACCATAGTCCAATCAAGATCCACGAGAGGGCCTCCACACAAAGAACAAATAAGGGGATAAGGGTCCCTTAATGAATACCTCGCTCTAATGGAAAAAGGTTCAATGGAGCGCAATTCACAAGGACAGAGAAAGTTACCCTTGCTACGCATTCCATGATTGTGGCATTGAGCAAGAATTTCCCATCTAAGTTTGTCATAGGAGGCTTTGACTAAGACAACATTTAAACACATCTTAATATGATTGGCTTGCTTTCTAAAAAGAGAGAAATTTCTTTTGTGATCGGGACTTAGTCCATAATCTACCTCTCTGAAACAAGCTCATTTTGGAACTTGCAAATATAGGGGAGGATTGGTTGCAGTCACCAAATTATCAATTAGGAGATGAGTGATGACCTTGTAGCCCACATTACATTCTAATTGGCAGGAATTTGTCAATAGTTTGTTTCACGCCCCAAACTCGAAAATCGAATTCACAGGAATCCTGATCGTCGAATCCGGTGCCGACAGCCTCCATAGTACCCCATTCTCGGTTCCTAGCGTCCATATACTAGATTCCGATTCTGGGATCCTACAAGGAGGATTCTTTTTGTATATTTAACTCATAATAAGCATAACCACAAGATTACCCAATTCACAAAGGCAACATCATCATCACATATCCACTAATATAATCATTTCAGTACAATGCTAAAAAGGAAATACATAAATCGAAAATCAAGCTCCAGAAGACCACTGTACGCTCCAAGCTCAACACTGCTACAACCTAACATCACCTGCACGCATCTATCGTGCATAAGCTTACAGAAAGCTTAGAGGGTGGTGTAAGTGTGTGCACAAGGTTAGTGTCAAGTATTCAATATAATGCCATAGTCATACAATACCGAAAATACTGGTAATCCATAAATCGTACAATGTCGGAATTAGCAGAAATACTGACAAGATCATGAATTATCAGAGTAAGCAGAAATACTGACAAGATCAGGAATTATCAGAGTAAACAGAAATATTGACAAGATCACAAATCATAAGATAACAGAGTAAGCAGAAATACTGACAAGTCCATAAGTCATACAATATTAGAATACGTAATACGAATCAACTATGCAAATGAGGAGTCATAGAGCACCAAATATCAGATGCAGAGGATGCAATGCAATATACATTCCTAATGAGTAACACAAATAGCGTCAGCCGTACCTAGACCATATAAATGCAGAAACACAATAACCCAAATTGCCATATGCCGTAGATATAATGCAATATGCAGTGCGAATGGAGTGACCATGCTCGAGTGTGAAGTTGGGATGATAGTACGTAGTATCGCAGGCTATGGGGGCCATCACAAGGGACTTCTATCCAAACTAGTCTCATACCTAATTTGGATAGTCAGTCTCAATGTGGTAAACTACTGATCTTAGGTTACTCGCGCGCCCCAACCGAAATCCTGGCCATTGCGAATATACACGTAACAAATAGTTGCGCACCACCAGCCCGAGTGGATAGTGAATGAATGAATGAATGAGTATGCAACTCCTGCTCAATAAGTCCACATATCAGTACAGTTCATCTCTGGGATCATCACCGGGGTTTAGTACACTCCAAATGGCACTGCCGCTCTCCCAGCCGCACAGTCCAAGTGAGCGTAAGAAACCTCACTATCCGCCTGGCCAATAGTCTGCCAATACCTATTCGGCACGTCGATAGCGGACCCATTCACGAGCTGGTCAAACTCAGCCTAGCAATGCCCCCTGCTCTCGGGCGGGTAAGGCTACACCCCCTCCCAACCGACCATGACACAGTGGGAGACGCGACCTCCTGGTTTTCGGCACTCGGGCGCTCGTGTATCCACTCGGTCTCGACGTTGGGGCGTCCTCTGGTACTAAGAGGGTTTAGGAATTTTCACCCAGGGCCATCTATGGCAGCCCGATGCTAGAACAAATTTCTGGTGTCCCGTCTGGCCATCCATGATATGCCTGTGGAGGCTACGGCCCTAATGTCGCTAGGGCATATAGTAATCATAATGCAAAATGCATGAGTCATACAATCCATTCATGCATCAATCCTGCGCATACCGTGCGCTTATATGAGATAACCTCTGCCTATCAGGGAGTCTCATAACAACACACTCAATGGCATATGCAATGATCAACCACATCTCATAACAAACATGTAGATGATGCGTATGGGCATGTATCATGATGCTATGCTGTCACATACTCATAATCAGTATCAATAACCGGCATCAACAATCGACCTCGACAATGTGGACATTTAACCAACATTGCCCCTGAGGAATGGCCCTCATAAATCCTAACATATAGTGGACCCATGACCTCACACAAGGGCCAAATATACAACACCATGGGCTCCATTGCCTAGCCTCAAATGCACCACAATGAGCCTCATCACATAAGCCTCATATACATCACATTGGGCCTTAAACACGGGCTGAATACACATCACAACAGGCCTCAAATACAGGCTGCATATACATCACATTGGGCCTCAAACACAGGCCGAATGTACATCACAATGGGCCTCAAATATGGGCCGCATATACATCATATTAGGCCTCGATAATCGGCCTCGATAATCGGAATCGGCAATCGGCCACAACAATCGGAATTGATCAATCATCGGCCTCAATGATCGGAATCGACAATCGGCCACAACAATCAGAATTGATCGATAATTGGCCTCGATGATCAGAATCGATCGATAATCGTAATCGGCAATTGGTCACGACAATCAGAATCGGCGATCGGTCACGACAATCGGAATCGGCAAATCGGTCACGTCAATCGAAATCGACAATCAGTCACGATAATCGGCCTCGATCAGTAATCGGCAATCGGCCGCAATAATCGGAATCGATCGAAAATCGGAATCGGTAAATCGGTCACGATAATCGGAATCGGCAATCGGTCACGACAATCAGAATCGGCAATCGGTCACAACAATCGAAATCGATCGATAATCGGAATCGGCAAATTGGTCACAACAATCGGAATCGGCAATCGGTCACGACAATCAGAATCGGCAATCGGTCACGACAATCGGAATCGATCGATAATCGGAATTGGCAAATCGGTCACGTCAATCGGAATCGGCAATCAGTCATGACAATCGGAATCAATCAATAATCGGAATTGGCAAATCGGTCATGTCAATCGGAATCGGCAATCAGTCATGACAATCGGAATCGGCAATCGATCACGACAATCAGAATCGGCAATCAGTCAAGACAATCGGAATCGATCAATAATCAGAATCGGCCTCGATACTTAGACTCAACAATCGGAATCGGCCTCGATAATCGGCTGAACAAGGCCTAAGGAAAGGTCACAATGTGGACATTCAACCACCATTGCCCATCAATGTGGACATTTAACCATCATTATTCCTAAGGAATGGCCCACATAGAGTCAAACGTAAAGTGGGCTCGTGGCCTCACATAAGGGCCATATACACATCAAGTGGGCCGCATCGCATGGGCCTCGAATACATCACAATGTGCCTTGCTCATGGGCCTTGAATACATCACATTGGGCCTCGCCCATGGGCCTCGAATACATCACATTAGGCCTCGCCCACGGGTCGCATCAATAGGCCTTAAATACACAATAGGTGGCCTCAAATACATCCAATCAGGCCCACCGTTTTAGGTGAACTATCTACACCATACATCTATTTTTGGAGATCATTTACCCAAAAATGAATCATATTGAAAGATCATCTGGACCATACCACAAATAATGGTGGTGATAATATTATGTTGATTCAAAACTTCTGTAAATCCCAAAAAGGAGTTTCAATGGTAGACGTTCAATCCCCTCTGTTTACTGTAGTGTGGTCCACCTGATATTAGGATCTGCCTCATTTTTAGTCTCAAGCCTTAAGACGAGTTGCCAAATGGATGAACGGTTTAGATGCAACACATACGGCGGCGGGCCCCACAGGACTGTTGACGTCATGGGGCCCACTGATGGATGACATGGATAAAGCACATACATAGTGGTGGGGTCCACGCCCATGGCTGTCCACCAATGAATGAATGGTTGGATGGATAACATCCATCATGGTGAGGCCATACCTGGCACCGTCCAAATGGACGGTGCAGATGAAACACATAGATCAAAGTGGGTCCACGAGTAGCCCAACACATAAAATGGATGGACGGCTCTGATTAAATGCAGCAAGGTGGGCTTCCACGTGGAAGTGGCCCCACCACAAAATACAGATATACATTTGGTGGGTCCCACGTGGGGCCACCATAATATATTATATTTTATAATGTAATATAACATATTATGTACTTAAATATGATTTAATATATTATATATATGAGAGGGAGCGGCTGCCCAGATCCACTGTCCAGATCCATCTAGACGGTGCTGACTCGCATGGGTCCCACATGGGAGCGGCCCACCCATTATACATTTTAACATAATATAATATATTTATAATATTATATATTAAATAAAAAAATTACATTACACCACCGTCCAGATCCATCTGGACGGTGCAGATCACATGGGTTAAAGGTGGGTCCCTGATGAACGGCTAGGATATAACATAAACACCTACATCACACGTGGGCTCCACACGTGGATACGCCACATACATCATAGTGGAGTACACTGCACTGTCCAGTAGGTAAAGCACATACATCATGGGGGATTTCCACCGTCCAAAGACTCTGGACGATATGAATTAAATATATACATCTGGTGGGTCCCTCTGTCCTATCCATCAGGACAGTGTGGACCCCACACACATCACATGTAGGCCCCACACGTACACGTGGAGGGTGGGTGAGGAACATACATCAAAAGGGGACCCACCGTCCCACAGAACTTGCTAGCGTGGATACAGCAGCTAGAGCTGCTAGCTGGACAGTTGGGATATAACACGTCCCTCATGGTGGAGGCCCACTTGCTGACGTCCATACAGATGGATGGCTGTAGATGAAACACACATATCACAGAGGTCCCCACCGTCCATCTGAAATACATATATCATGGTCAGGCCTACGTCCTCAACGGACGGATGGTTTGGATACAAATACATCACGGTGGCGCTCCACATCCACCGTCCAGAGATGGACGGTCTGGATGGCGTGGATACATAGGTGCATTAAGGTAGGGGATACAACAAATGCATTAAGGTGGGTCTATGCGTGTGGCCCACCATAGCTTTGGGATAAGGCTGATATTTGTGTTTTCCTCACAGTCCGGGGCAGTCCAAACGGACAGAAATGGTGGGCCCCGGACGTGACAGCGAGGTGGGCCCCGCTTGGACAGCAGTGCGTCCCACGTAGTGGAAGGCATGGATAAAATTCACACATCAAAGGTGGGCCATCAAAAAAGGGCAAAAAGAGAGAAAGAGAGGGAACGGTGTGATGAAGGGACCCCGCCACTATGGGCCCCTCAATACATGCATCAAATGGGTCCCACCACATGTGGGCCCTCAAATCATCAAATCCACACAAATCTAACCCTAGAAAAGCACCCACCTTTGATCTCCTCCTCCTTCTTCTGCCTATGCGGTCTAGAGCTCTAAGGGGACAATTTCGACGGTTGAGATGATGATCCAAGGGTTGGATTGGGTGGTAGGGAGTGGGCCATGCCAAGCTTCTCTCATGGAGCTTGGACGATGGACCCTCATGGGGTTGCTTGGGAGAATGAGAGAGAGAGATGAGAGAGAGGTGTAAGAGAGAGAGAGAGATGGGTGTGATGGGTGAAAAGGTGAGTGATGGGTGTACTTTATGTAAGAGAGTGTTGACTTTAGGGGTTGCTTGGGGATGGGGTGATGTGTACTTGACATGAGGTGTAATTGATGCGATTGATGGGACATGATTTGAAATCTTTCTTGGGTTTGCAAATGCGCGGTGTTTTCTCGAACTGGACGCGGGCTCACATCTCTTGGCCTGGTTATCGCCTCGACGCGCGAGACGCGGCATCGGAACCGTGGCGACGGTTTGCAGGACTCGGCTTAGGATCGTACGCAAACGTCGGATAAGGGTCAAATGTTGCCGAAATTCGATCGGGAGGATCGCGGAAACCTATGGAACGGTACGGAGTAAGATACGGGCCTTACAGTTTGAGGGCTCTATTATTTTGGAGAAAAAGGGCAATGAAGGTGTGTTTGATCCCCTAAAAACAAGCTAGGCCTAGTTTATCAATTTAACAAGCCTAAAACGAAGCAAGGCTAATTTCTCGCATTTGCATGGCTCAAGCCCCAACTCTCTACATCTTTTCCCATTTCCTAGGCTAAAAAAAGGGGAAAAAAACCTACATTCTTTTCTCTAACTCTTAATAATTGGGCTGATTATTGAGAATCAAATTGGGCTCTCCAATGGGCTGGAAGCCCATTTCTACTAACCTAAAGCATCCTTGCCTGACAATTCAACATTGAGGCCCAAAACGAAGGCCCATTCACCTTTTTCTTCTTCTCATCTCTTTCTTCTTCCCAATTTCTCTTTCTTAGGGTTTCAACAAAACCCTTTTTCTTCAACAGATTTCTTTTCTTCTTTTTCTCTCTCTCTCTTTTTTTCTTTTTGTTTACAGGGAACCGCCCAGGTGGCAACAATTGGAGATGTCGCTGCCGCAACTGCTCCAGGCAGCAGTGGCCATGGCTGCCCCTGCGTTGGAGATCCCTGTCAATGGCCACAGAGGGGGGGGGGGGACTACTGTTGTTTGCGGCAGCGGCACAAAGAGAAAAGAGAGATTGAGAAAAAGAGAAGTTGAGCGATTGCGGGGGCCGGTTGCAGCGGCAGGCATGGTTGTTGCCCCTGCAAATGGAGTTGTAACACAAAGGGAATGAGAGAAACAAAGAGATGAGGAATGGGAGATACACACACACACACACACACACACACACACACATGGGAGGGGGGTTTGCCGGCGACTGGTGGCTATTGTCGATGCTTTCTATGGTGGCGGTCTGGTCTAGAGGCTAGAATTCTTGGCTTTTTCTACTAGGGGTTTAACCCCCAACAACCACACCTCCATCCTCTATTTCTCACTTCTTCTCTTCTTTTTCTTTTTTTTTTTTCGATATAACTTCTTCATTAAAACATTACATCTCGTAATCTCATCCCAATCTTTCTCATTCCTCTTTCTTGACAACCTTTTTCAACAAAACCCTCTCAAGTTTTCTTTCTGGATGTTAATCTAGATCATTACCCCACAAATATCTTTATCAAACAAATACTTAAGGTCTCTTAATCAGATGGCACTATGCGAATATTCTAATATTATTCTCTTTTAATTAATTCCTCTTTCACCAGATATTTTAATTCTGTTTAAACATGTAAAAACAACAAAATAAACAAAATATTATTAAGACAAAGGTTATAATAAAAATGATCGATCGTATTAAAATAAAGATGCATAAAAATATCTGGTTGTTTTTAAGAGACCTTAAGTATTTCTACTAGGGGTTTAACCCCCAACAACCACACCTCCATCCTCTATTCGATCCATTCACGTTAAATTGGAGATCCACCTTTGAGTTGCTCTGATAGACTGATACCACTGAAAGTCGGCCCGAAAGAGTGGGCCCGCAGGATCCGACGGTTTGCTCGATTTTGGGAAAAATGATGAATAGAATATGTTCTCACTAAGGCCATTACTAATGGGATGTGAATGGTGAATAGGCCTAAGCTCAAAATAGGGCCCAATTCAAAAAATTGTGAACAATATTAAAACAACTATTAATTTTTCCATAGATTTCTTTGAGTGGGGTCCACAAACTTAGGCCATATAGTGGGCTCACACACATCCCTTCAACCCTAAAAACGAGCTAGGCCCATTTTATTGATTTAACAAGCCGAAAACGGAGCCAAACCAATTTCTTGCATTTACAAGTCCATAGCTCAAGCCCCAATTCTCTTCATCTTTTCCAATTTATCGCAATTTCCGCCTTTGAGTTGCTCTGATACCACTGAAAGTTGTCCTGTAGGATCCAACGGTCTACTCGATTTGGAACCTTTGCAAAAGCAAATGATGAACGGTGCAGGTGCAGTGGTCCACCTAACTAGTATGGGAGCAGAGAGGTCTGATCACCCTTCTGATTAAAGATGGCCTTGAATTCTAACCAATGGTTTAGATCGTGCAAGGGATGGGTAGGATGGACATATAGGATATCTTACTTTCCCGCTCTATTTTTCTCTCTGGACTCTTGGAATTACCAGATAATTTTCATAAGAGAACCCCTTCCCATTTTATAAGGAAGCATTAGAGAGTTGGATGAGGCTAGCAGTTATCCAGTCTCTTCCTAGCAGTTATCTGGTCTCATCCAATCCCACTCTTATCCAATCTAAGTTTGAAGTTGAATTTGAAATTCAACTTTAAACCACCAAGAGAAATCAAGAAGAGGAAATGAGGGAAAGTCTCATGGGACCCACCCACTAGTGGTTGCCCACAAGTGAGCCCCATGGGCCCATGTCCAACAACATTTTCTTCAGCCACATTACCACAAGATTATTGTATTGGCACTATTCTTTATGCCATTTCATGACTTTAATATGGTTGTGGCCCATAACATTTATAACCTCACAACCACCACAATTCTATAGCATACAAAAAGTGATTGGAGTTTAACCAAAATTCCAGAAACTAGATGATGCACACATTCAATGGAAGCTGAAGTGATAATCTATAAGTTGTGCCTTACCAAGCATGCATTAGCAAGAGGAACTTTTCAATGGTCATAATAACTTATAAATAATTGCATAACAATCTCGTAGGGTACAAGAGCAATGTATCTAGGTGTGCCTTCTATAAATAATCAATGTATTAGTGAAATGGGAAATGCTTGGGTGCTCACTAGCTTGTCCGCCACTACAAATCATAGTCATCAATTGTTTGCAAATTCACCTTTGCGGCTAGGATGTAATAGTTGTACTAGGGTGCAACGTGGTGCATGATCGCATTGGAATGTGAGTGTAGTCGAAGAAGCATTTATCAGTCAGTTCCCTGCTGATTTGTGCAGCCAACTATTTGAGTATGACATCTCTCTCTATCAAAAAAAAAAAAAAACCCTGAGGATGACTTTCATGAGTGTGGCAGTTGGTACCTGGCAGTCTGCATAGCAATTGTGATGTAACCCTGGATTTACTCTTTGACAGGAAATTTGGTGCAGTTCTACTTCACAATTAGAAAAGAAAGGGGGGGGGGGGAGGGATTTTGAGGATCTGGTAGTTGCATGAATAGAAAAGGGAGTAACTTCTAAAAAAGATAAGATTCAAACTCTAAACTCTTTTGTGAGAAACTGGTTTTGGTAGTTGCATGTGTTAGACAGCCCACATTCCTTGTATAGAATGTTTTTCTGTATTTCAGACAAACCTAAAGGGCTGAATATATAGAGTTTTACAACGACTATACAAGGTAAGATGATAAATATAGAGTTGATTGTCACTTCATCCGCGAGAAGTTTCAGTCTCGGATCATATCGCTACCACATGTCGCATCTCATGATCAGCTTGCCGACATTCTCACGAAGTCCCTCACGTCTGCCACTCATTTCTAGTTAGCAAACTATTACTTGTTGATGACAAGCATTAGTTTGAGGGGGGATGTTAGACAGCCCACATTCCTTGTATAGAAGATTTTGTATTTATCATCTTACCTTGTATAGTCGTTGTAAAACTCTATATATTCAACCCTTAGGGTTGTTTGAAATACAAAAAAACATTCTCCAAATCCGTGTGTTTACAGCATGAATAGAAAAGGGAGTAACTTCTAAAAAAGATAAGATTCAAACTCTAAACTCTTTTTTGAGAAGCTGGTTTTACTTGGTAATCAAACGCCTCTCAAACTCACAAAGGGAACCTCTCTCAACTCAAAACCCTCTCAATTCCATTACAAAAGCAATAACTAATCCCATTACATTGCATAAACCAGGGGTTTATACAACCCTGCCCCACAAACTAACAAGATCCCCATGTAACTCAAAGGTTAGGCTCAGCTAATCACTTAATTAGGTACCTAGATACCAACTAACAAATAAACAACTTAGGAAATTACAAAAAATGCCTTTGGAATTCTCACCCGTGCTTAAAATTCAAAAGCTGGTGAAAACTACACAAAGCCCCTTTTCTAAGGGAAATAGTTCTTCCGCTATCCAGGGATCTCTGCCAAAACCTCCATAGCCCCCGGGCTGGTGAAAATAGTTTTCCTACCATCTGGGTACCCCTGATTCAGGTCATTCCTCCAATTAAAAAATGGTCCACCATCACGTGCCCTGCTAAGCCCGATCTCGATCTTCCATCTAGGCCATTGCAAGGTGGTCTACATCAAATTGCCCCTCCGTGATCCTCCTTTGTTCGCTTGCTCTTTGGGGCATGCATGTAATAGTTGCTGGGGTCAATTCTAGGTGGGAACCATGCCATCTTTTGAGTGGTCTCAATTGGAGCCTTTGCCATGGCTGGTTCGAAGAGCCTATGTAAAAGAGGAAGGTTGATGTCTAGTGAGAAACCAATCTTAAAATGTTGCCAATCTGCCATTTAAAAGCCAACCCTAAATTTTTAAGAGGCTAAAAGTGATGATGAGTGAAATGAGGTGTCTAACACTAAGTGAGCCTAACATCTAGCTTAATAAAGAAGCTATGGAGCCAGGCAAGGTTATTGGAACAACTAATCTATGGTTCAAGTTTGTACAATAAAAACATTTAACACTTCATTTGCAGGATCTTTAGCTAGTAACTTAGGCTTAAGTAGCTAGCCCCACATAAGACAACTAAGCCCAACTTCAACAAGACTAGATGAGTCTAGAATTTCATGGTAGCGCATACTAGCCTCCATGTAGGGCTAGTAGTGTATACTCTCGTGATATGGTGTATGCCTTGGATCATGTCCTACCGCTTGTGTTCTGCAAGGTAGTGGCTCCAATGCCCTACCAAGAAAAGAATATAGCATGAATTCAGTCATCCTTAGTGAGGAGATGTGCCAACTAGGATGGTTTAGAAAAACTTATGCCAATCTAATAATTGTCTCACCTCAGCTTCATTTGGGTCCCTTGAATCCAATTCGTCCAGAAGAAGAAACTTTCGTTTCTCCTCTTGGCCAGTCCCGAGTTGCCGATTATTGATTGTGCTCCCATCATAGTTGGGCATGATGCAACCAACAAGCAGTTCTTTCCATTGCATCTCATTGTGTCTTTTCCTACCATAGACTACCAACTTCAGTTTGCACTCATCTCTTGAGAAGACATCAAAGTATTTTGAAAAGATGGTCAAAAGCCTATAAATAGAGTAGTGCTTTAAATAACGAATAGCATGTAGCATAGTTTTCACCCCTTTGAAGTGTGAAGCATAAGCTACATAGCGTGTAACATAAGCTGCACACAACTTCTAGATTTTAAATCAAGGTGCTTGGTTGCACCAATGTCATGATATTCCATACCAAATTACAATGATTATTAATGAAATTAACAAAGTTTCATGATATTAGTTGTAACAAAATGCAACCTAAAGTAATAGGAAGGGGCAATGATCAAGTATAAAGGTAAAGAAAGAGCAATGAAACTGATTTAATATTGTTATTTATATTATTTTACTAAAAGCATTAAACCGGTTAACTAATTTTGATTGGAAATGAGAAAATGTAACAAATCATTGAAAACATCATGTGAGCTACATAGCATGTAGCATAGTCTACCTAGTGTTTAGCGTCTGTAAATTATTATGTTGTGTAGGCTACATGCAACTTGAGCTATTTTCATGAGCTATGTTGCATTAAGGTTATGCTATACTACATAGCGTAAGCTACATGCTACATTGCGTAGCTATTTAAAACGTTGAAACAGAGTCCTACACTAAACCATTTGACAGTGATATTGCATGACACTACCAAAAATGTCCCCATAGAAGTCCTTGAATACTGTGCACATGTGGGTCTGTGTTATTTACCTTTTCCTCTTTCTTTTTTTTTTTTTTTTCCATTATCCATTGTTCTCTATGCAAATATTCATGCTTATAGGCCTCATGTCTTAAATGTTAGGAAAAGAAAGCAGTTTTAAAATTGTCTTATCTTGATTTGTCTTCAAGTTATGTCACATACACAAACCCTTCCCTTTTGTGTCGCAAACTCTGACAAAGCACTTTATAGTTTCTATCTTCATTATGCTATGTTCTTTTTCGATCTTGACATAATCATTACACATTTTTCCAGTTCCTTGCAGACCTGCACCTGTTCTTGGGCATTTTTCATCTTAATTTGACTTTTATAATAGAGGCTATGCAGCCAACGACAGATTTCTTCATGAACATCAGTTCTTGCTAATATTGATTTGTGAATAGGTGTATGTGTGCGCACGCACATGTGCATGCATGTGTGAATGGGTGCTTCCATCAATTTTATAAAATGGATGAAAAAAAATCTTCTTATCGTCACTATTTCCATTTTCTTATTTGTTCTTATATTTGGTGTGCAGAAAATTCTGGCTATCATGTTAGTTCCTTCTCTCATATGTACTTTTTTTTTTTTTTTTGCAGTTGTCATATATACTTATCATTTCATCTGTACATGTTACAACTGCTAAACATTTCTAGCTTACAAAGTTACATTACTTGATTTCTGAAATGTATAAAGGATGCACCTATGCTTGTAGGATGCGGAGGAAACCTATGACAATAGTAGTAACAAATAACCACGGAGGTGCAATTTTCAGTCTTCTTCCAATTGCAGAGAGAACGGATTCAAGTATACTACAGAAGTACTTCTACACATCCCATGATGTCTCAATTGGCAAGTTGTGCGAGGCACATAGGTAATGCAGCAAGTGCATGATGCATCCCATGTACAATTATTTTTCTTGCATATCGTTGTCTCAAATCCCTTTTATCCTCTGATTGATTGATCTTGCATGGAAATTTTGAATTACAATCCATGAGGAACTGGGCACGGCAGTTAACATTCATGAAAATTGTGGACATGTCAACATGACAAAACATTGAATAACATTAGATATAAATAGGGGTGAGGTTGTGTTGAATTTGGTCGTTATTATTTTAATCTATGTATAGTGGCTATTTCCTGAGCATACTATTTATTTTATTTTTTTTAAATACAAAATCAAAAGCTTGAAGGGTATATATTGTTGGGGAACTGCAGAAGCACACAGAGTTGAATCAAGCAAGGTACTCACAATCACACAACCAAGCCCAAACAAAAACAATCCAAATTTTAAGTGGAAAAACCCTTGTGGGTAAAAACCAAGGCACAAAGCGACGAATAATGTACTATGAACGCATAAATTACAAGAGATAGAAAGTTACTGATTCGAACAAGCCTTGAATCTTCTTCACAAGCCTTAGCTATGCCCTTGAAACCCTTAGGAACAAATTAGAAAGCCCTACAACACCCTCTCTCTTCCCAAATCCCGATTACTCCTGATATATAAACTATCACAACCGGAATAGGAAACAAATCCCACACTTACGCAATTCTGCGCAGGCGCTCGATGGGACCTTTGATGGCATAGACAACCCATCGAAGACCTCGATGAAATCGAGTAGCAACACCAAAATGTTCCAGTAGGCAACATGGATTTTTTGGATTTTTTCGATGGCATCGACGTCTGCTCGATGGAATCGAGTGGTCTATCGATGGCATCGGCAGACCCTATTATTGACAAATTTAAGACATCAACAACAATCTCCACCATGTCTTCAATCTTCATTGTTCATAGCTTCTTATCCTCATCTCTAATTCTGCCTTACATCATAACTCCACCATCGCTTCTCGCGCACACTCCATCTTCCATTTACACCTTCGCCAAGCCCAGAGACGTTGCACAGAACTTGAACTTATCTATGGGAACCACCTTCGTAAGCATGTCATCCGGATTCACGTTAGTGTGAATTTCTCTAGAGTCACACCTCCTTCCTCAAGCACCTGTCGGATAAAATGGGGACGCACATCAATATGTTTAGTATGTGAGTGATAAACAAAATTCTTAGCCAAATTTACCGTGCTTTCAATGTCACAATTGACTGGCACGACCTCCTGCTAAAGCCTCAACTGATTTATCAACCCCCTTAACCAAACACCTTCCTTGAACGCTTCTATCACTGCCATATACTCAGCTTTGGTTGTGGAAAGAGCCACCACAGACTAAATCTTCGATATCCAACTGATCACTCCACCCGCTAACACAAATGAGTAACCGAGAGTCGACCTTCTATTATCCACACAACTCGCGTAATCAAAATCCACATAGCTACTAACTTGTCCCTTGATTTCTCAAATGATAAGATGTAGTCCCGCATACCTCGAATATATCGAAGTAGCCATTTCACTGCCTCCAAGTGTTGCTTGTCGGGGTTAAACATGTATCTGCTAACAACACCCACTGCATGTGAAATATTCGATCTCATACAGACCATGGCATACATCAAGCTGTCAACTACGCTCGAATAAGGCACACAAGACATAACCTGCTTTTCTTCATCTGTTTTAGGACATTGTGCAGAAGAAAGCTTAAAATGAGCTACATGGGGAACACTGACCGGCTTTGCCTTGTCCATCCTATACTTCATCAATACCTTGATTCTGAAATAACCATAGCTTGCTCCTTTTCCTGTCTCTGTGTATATCAATGCCAAGAACCCTCATTGCAGCCCCCAGATCTTTCATCTCAAATGTCCTTAATAACTGATTCTTCAGTATGTCGATCTCAGATATGTTATGAATGGCGATCAGCATGTCATCAACATACAGTACCAAGAATGTGATCTCTTCTCAATTGAAACCATGTCATCTGCAAACAACATACACTATGGGATCTCTTCTTGCAAATGCCTTGTTAACTTGTCTATTACGAATGTTGAAAGGAACAAGCTCAATGCCAACCCCTAGTGCAAGCCTACAATAGTTGGGAACTCACTCGTCTCTCTACTAGTGGTCTTTACATTTGTTACTATTCCCTCTTGTATATCCTTAATCATGTCAATATATCCTCTTGAAACTCCTCTCTCTGCAAACACTGACTAGATTAATCTCTACGGAACTTATCATAAGCTTTCTCTAAGTCAATAAAGACCATGTGGAGATCCTTCCTCCTTTCCCTATGTTTTTTCATCAATTGTCTAAGTAGGAAAACAGCTTCAGTGTCAAACCCCCTAGCATGAAAACAAACTGATTTTCAGGTACATTACTTTCATGTCTTAGTCTTTGCTCAATCACTCTGTCCCAAATTTTCATAGTATGGCTCATAAGTTTAATCCCATGATAGTTAGTGTAGCTCTGTCTCCTTTATTCTTATGAATAGGTACCAAAATACTTTTCCTCCATTCATCTAACAATTTCTTCAATCTTACAATCTTGTTGGACAACTTTTTCAACCAAAATAACCTAGAGTCTCCCATACACTTCCAAACCTTCATTGGTATACCATCTGGTTCAAGAGCTTTTCCTATTTTCATCTTTCTTAAAGCTTCTTTCACTCCAGATATCCTAATACTAAGAAAGTACTTATGAACTCCAACGTCATTTAAGTTTATGGTTCCTTTTATCTCTATGTTCTCATAGTGATTGTCACATCAAATGTTGTCAAATCACTTAAGTGATTGTATGCAACACAGTGTGAGGTTTATGCGATCCCACGTTCGCATTAGCGATTGCACAGTGTTTTTTTTTCTCATAAAGACTTCACTACTCCCATCAATTTTCAAACTAATTTGTGAATATTGGTAAGTATATTACCTATACTATCTAAGCTATTAATAATTAAAATTTTACTTATTAAAAAAACTTAATACTTTTATTGATAAACAAAATCTACAAATTACAAACTATTAATCTACTAACTATATACATTGTTCCCTCTCCCATTGTGGCATATCACCACCATCACCATCGTCATCATCATTGTTAGAATCATCTCCTTCTTCAACGTACACTTCATCTTCTTCTATTTCTTCATCATCTGTCCGCACAAGTTGTTCATCCACGTCTAATGGTCGAGCATCTTCTTGTACTTCTTCAATCTCAATATCATCGCTGTCTTCTCCTTGATTGTTAGGCGTAGGCCTCGTGCTATTGCTCCCCCCTCCAACTCCCCTTCTCTGTCGTTGAGATTGAGAACCTTCGCCAGGTGCCGATTCATAAGCAACGTCTTCGACTTAGGCCCATGTAAGGGGCTCGCTGGCAAAGACTAGATCCTCTGTCTCCGCAAGCCACTCACTATCTGCCTCTAAATCATATAGGCTAATAGGATCATAAAATCCAGACTTTTCTCGCCTGGCCTGGAATCTTTCTCGCAACTTCTGGTTATATTGGACGAAGACCAGGTCGTTGAGTTTCTTTTGTTTTAAGCGATTTCTTTTTCTTTTTTCATGTGAATCTGTATGTCATTAACATTTAGAATATGTAATATTAGCAGTTTAGCCTTGAAATTTGAAACTAGAAGTAAATTATTGAACTTTTAAGTTGTAATTTCTAACACTTACCGACTCGAGTGTACTCTAGTTGTGCTCACAACCGCTTGAAGAACACGTAAGACCAAGAATTCTCATGGTCAACTTCTGTAGTACCGGATCCCTCCTAGTCGGGTCAACTCCATACATAAACCACCAGTCAGCTGTGCAAATAAGTTTAAGTTAGACACTTTCTCACTTTGACTTCTTACATTGTAAGTTGTAGAACTTCATAAAATAAATTACATACTTAGCAATTTCATACTTATATGCCTGATAACAATCTCTCTTGACCAAATCTCTGCAGTTTTTAGGTAGAGGTCCAGCTCCCGAGAAATTTTATCTTGTTCTTCTTTGTCTAGAAACATTCTTTCTAAAGTATTTAGAAATCCGATCATATGAAATGCGACTGTCACAGTCCAATCAGCGGACGCAAAGAATAGGGCCGGATTAAGGATGTAGGCATCCGAATAAGGGTTGGTTGCCTCATCTAGCATTTATAATATTTAGGATGGGCTGGTAATTACGTTCTTTATAGTTGAAGTGTTCCATTATTTTGTTTCTAGCCCTCTGCATCGCATCATAGATATAGCCCATGGGTGAATTTTCTCATCATACCATTCGCAGTACACTTACTAAAGGTTCAAATGATTTTAAAGCATTTACTACTGGAGCCCAAAATTGGGCGGAAAGAATGGTTTGTTGGACTAACTTTCCTTCAACCTTCTTTGACCATGGTCCATTATTCCAATCGGCCGACACTACAAAGGACCTAAGTTTGGCTTTCTTTGAATGTAATATTTGTAATGTTAAGAAGACTATTGTGAATCAGGTGACGACTGGACGAAACAAGTTGCACCCAAGGTGATTTCTCATATGATTGAGAAGAAGGGCATGCTTATACCAAAAAAATCGTGATTCTCCTAGCCCTAACAATTACTTATATATTACCTACTTATATCTTCTAACATCAAATCAACACAATGTGCCGCACATGATGTCCAAAATAAACGTCGCCTCATCTCGATAAATTGGCGACCAACAGCTACATAATTAGTTGTGTTGTCTGTGATAACTTGGACAACATATTCCTCTTCCACCTCTTTAACTACAATATCTAATAATTTAAATAAATAATCAGCCGTGTGGGAATGGGCCGATGCATCCATGTACTTTAAAAACACTGTCCCAGTTGGACAATTTATAAGGAAGTTTATCGACTTCCAACTTGATCATTGGTCCGTCCATCGGCCGTTAACAAACAACCTTATATTTTCCAACTTTGTTTGTATTTGGAGATAAAGCTTCTAGTAAACACCACCTCCTTTTTTAGGCAACTCTCCCTCACTTCATGATAGGAGGGGGGTTTCAAAACAGGTCCAAATTGACCTATAGCTTCAACCATAACTTTAAAACTCTTCATTTTCACGGTATTAAAAGTTATACCAGCTTGGTACAACCACTTCGCAATGTGTTGAATCGTGGTTTTTCTATCCTTCTTCTTATACCGGTTTTGTAAGGGGTTTGGGTGGTTCCCTTACCCCTTTGGTCAATCACATCTTCCGGATGTGGTCTACACCACCTATCCATAGGCCTATGCCCATGAGCTCTTTTGGCAGCCGGTCAAGATCGCCCTGTGGATATAGGTGGTGTAGATTCATCCAAATCTACTACATTGATATCCTCATAAGCTTCTCTCTTCATAATTTCTTCTTAGATAGCCGTTGTGTCATGTCTTTTCCGAGCATGCTTATCCATGTACTCCATGATTTCCTTACGGATCTCCGGAGTAACATTGGGACATGTTCTTGCATTTGCTCCTGATGCATCCACAAGGTGTTGTTTATGCCGGCCAATACCATCGGAACTTACGAATCCACATAGGTCACGCACTACTTGCGACGTTTCACCGGCACATCGATGGTGCCCGTACTTCCAACCCAGGTCATTTGACTTTGGCTTCAAAGTAAAAGATTGAGATGAAGACATGATGATACTATGTAGTAGCCTAGTAGGGTAGAGTAGTTGACCGTAGTATGTATATGAGACTATGAGTGTGTATTAGAAATTTAGAATTTAGACTAGTGTCTATTAGTCTAAGTAGTAAGTACTAAACTAAATAAGTAGTAGTAACTTGTAAGTAGTAATAGGCAAGTGCTAACTACTAAGTAGTAAGTAAATACTACTAAGTACTAAATAAAGTAAATAGTTTAAAATACAAAGAGAAAGAGAGAGTGACTTCTATGGTTGTGGAGTTACAAATACAATTGTGTGTGTGTGTGTGTGTGTGTGTGTGTGTGTGTGTGTGTGTGTGTGAGAGAGAGAGAGAGAGAGACTTGTGACTCTTGAGTCCTTGGAAGTTGGAAGTTGAAAGTTGTTGTTGAATCTTGAAAGTCTTGAAAGTGAGTCTTGACTCTTGATTCTTCGAAGTTGAAAATGATCACACTCTCGAGTCTTAAATCTTGAATCCTAGGAATTAGAAACTACAAACTATAAATAAACAAGAAACTAGAAATAATTAAACTAGAAACTTCAAGCTTGAAATAAACTAGAAACTTTTTTTTTTTTTTTAAAGCTACGGAATTGTATTAATGTGAACTTGAGATATATAATCAGTCGGACGGGCCCCAACAAAATAGGATCCAGGCCACGCCTATCATGTAGAAGATGGACAAGCTATACAAAGGAGACATAAGACTGGGATGAAGCGTGGAGAAGCCTGGCATGGAGCAGGGACAGCAGACAGAGTGACACCACTGCAAGATGTAGCAGCAGCCCAAAAGGGATGCAGAAACTGAAAGAGACACGGTAACAGGGGAGGCAAGGCTGGAATCCTAGGCAGAGTAGTTAGCCTATCCCTGTCTTGTGTTTGCTGAGCTGAATCTGCCCCACTCCGGCTTTGTCTAAGACCAAAGAGCCTTTGATGTGCCTTGGAAGGTCAGCAGGATTGAGGAAAACTCTGTCAAGGGCGCCACTGCTAGCAATAGAAACTTGGAACTTGAAAGTTGAAATAAACTAGAAGTCTAGAATCGACAAACTAGAAACTACAAAGTACAAAGTAGATAGAAGAAACTACAAGTCTAAAAATTGCAATGAAATATGAAACAAAATAGAAGAATTTGTTGGGAGACTTGAGCGTGTGATTGCCGCTTGACAGTTGAGACTTGACTATTGAGTTGACTCTTGACTTGTTGAGACTTGAGAGTCTCTTCTTGAGTTGAGCCTTATTCTTGAGTCTTGAGTCTTGAATCTTGATAAATGATAGTTCTAAAAAGAAATCAAGAACAATAGATCACACAAACACAAGTTAGAAACTTAGAATAGAGATTAGAAATTAAAAAAGTTAGAAACTTAAAATAAGAGATAGACTCTTAGAATGGAGTTTAAAAATTAGAATAATAAGAGGATAGAATTATAGAAGAGATGAGAGAGAGAGAGAGAGAGAGAGAGAGAGAGAGAGAGAGAGTGAGTGAATAGCATAGTGATTGACTCCTTGATTCTTCTAACTTCTTGTTTCTTGAGCCCTTGACTTGATCTTGAATAGTAAAGAAAAGACTAAGAGACTAAGATTAAGAGAATGAGGGCTTCCGAATGATATATGAGAGCAAGAGAGTGTTTTAGGATGTTTATGTTGCAAATGGAGGGGAAAGTGCCTTTTTATAGGCAAAACTTCCGATTTTTTATTTTTTATTTTTTATTTTTTAAATAATGCTCCAACGGTCAGATTTTTGACTGTTGGAGAGTATGCAATCGCATATGCCATTATGCGATCGCACACCATCCATATGGCATATGCGATCATCTCATATGCCATATGGATGGCATTATGCAATTATGCGATCGCATAATCTCTTATGTGATCACTTTTGACAACATTGGTCACATCAAATACATACATCCATGTGTATATATATTGTGTGTCAGTATATATTTATGCATGTATACATGTGTGTATGTATGTATGTATGTATGTATATAATATATATGTATGTATGTATGTAACTAGTGTATGTATGCATGCATGTGTGTGCCAGAAATTACGAAGATTTGGAAGGAGTGGGATTTCCCATGATGGTTCAAAGAAGCAGGGTCTCAGAAGTTTGGAAGGAAATAAGCAAGTTTGGTGTACGGTCAAATCAAAACAAGAAGGATGGGCTACAATATGAAGAAAGGTGTTGTTTTTTAGGTCTAGAAGGGGGTAACATGAGATCACGGGAGGATATTTGAATAGGTGAGGTTTGGTAGAAAGTGATAAGATTGAAGGGAAGCAAAGTGGGGGAGAGACTGTCAGGGAAACAATTATTGTGTTAACCCAAAAGACTAGCACACATATATAAACATGGGAAAACAACATAGTGCTCCATAGGAGTATATGGGTAACATACACATACACTCACAATTACATATACTTTCCTACACTTGCCTTCAAACTGGAGCATGGATATCGATCATGCCCTACTTAAAAACCCATATAAAGAAGATGACAATTAGCATGGGCCACCACTCTCCCTCAAACACAACATGGTGGGGTAAAAGATCTTTAATTGCTGCTTGTTTGTAATATGTAGATTGAGTTTTCGTCATCCATTGAATCTTCTCTTCAAATAGAAGGCTATGACCAAACTCAGTAACCATCGAACCATGAAATCACAATTCACATGTAAAATTCTCTCAAAGACACGTGCAACACCGCTCAACAGATGAGTGAACTGCAGTCACAATGGTTGAGAGTGTTAGTAGGATTGACAACAAACCTACCATATATTGTTGTACCATATATTGCTGTAATTAAGGGCTGTAATTAGGGGATATAGATGCTGCTGTTATGCTGTAATTAAGGGCTGTAATTAGGGGATATAGATGCTGCTGTTATGCTGTAATTAAGGGCTGTAATTAGGGGATATAGATGCTGTAATTAGGGATATAGATGCTGCTGTAATTAGGAGATATTATGCTGTAATTAGGGGATATAGATGTTGCTGTTATGCTGTAATTAAGGGCTGTAATTAGGGGATATAGATGCGGCTGTTATGCTGTAATTAAGGGCTGTAATTAGGGGATATAGATGCTGCTGTTATGCTGTAATTAAGGGCTGTAATTAGGGGATATAGAGGTTGCTGTTATGCTGTAATTAAGGGATATATTGTAAGTAGGGACAATGATTTCTATATAAGAAAAGGACCACTCGATTGAGGGTCATTCAGCAAATCTGACAGAGAGGACTACACCCACAATGGCATGTGAAGACATGTGCAACACTGCACAATATGTGAGTGAACTACGTCCCTAACTGATAACCAAAGCCTAATAAATGAAGAGATTATCAATGGAAAAGGAAAACTCCATTTCTTGTAGAAATCTTCCATGTTAAATTAGGTCGCGCATTACGTCAAACAGTCAGTGTGCGTTGTATCACATCCAGATTGCTTCACCATCCACAGCATGAATCCACAGCTCATTTCATAGCTTCACAGTATCACAACATGAAGACATAAGAAAATTTCAGCAAAAGGACCCTAGGCAAGGGTTGTATGACACTTGTTCCTCACAAAAATCATCATCCTACCCTCAAATCTCAATGGAATTCAATGGTTCTTATTTCTAGTGATTTCAAATCACCAACTACACATAATACATGTGACAAATCTCCACAAAGAATCACAGGAAAAAAACAGTGCAACTGGAAAAACAAAATCTGGACTGTGTCCTGACCTTTTCCATTCTGTGTGCAACAACCTAAAAAACTTACCAAAAAGTTTCAGTGCCACGCTGATACAATTGTATTGTAACTGATTTTAAAAACCATGGTTGCCAAACACAGTGAAGGAGGAGGCAGAGTGCCACACACACACAAACACTGGGAAACACATGCAGTTCCCTTGTATCAAGTAAGAAATAGAAGCACCCAAGTAGTCAACAAGGCACCCACATGTACAGTACCACTGTGAAACAAAAAGTGGAGAGGACAAGCTGTTCAAGTACTTCACTGCACAGAATAGCAGGGAGCCTATCAACATGCATTAGCGAATATTGCATCACATGCCAACACAGTCATCCCGAGCACTACACTTTTGCCTAACTATTTTGCATTACAGAAAGGGGGAATTTGCTTATACTGAACTCTAGTGGTTGGCTTTTGTCTGCATATTTCATAAATATGCAAAGTGGCATGCTTATAAGGGAACAAGATGATTTTAAAATTTGACAAAATGCCAAAGAAGCATTTAGAGCAGTGTAAACCATGCAATTGGCACTATCCTCGCAGCTTCAATTTAAAATCGTGTACCTTGAATGGACAGTGTGAAGCATTTACATGTGCGGACAAAAGAGGAACTTCAACATGCTTTGTGGACATCTCAACATTCACAGACTGACTACATTATAGAAGTTGAAAGTAGCATTGAGAAGAATGCTACTTTCCACAGGTTCTATCTTGCCTGGACTGTAACATTTTTTTTCAGACAATTTGATAATTCCTTTAAACTGTCTAACACATTGTGGATCCTTTAACAGCTTGTTAACTAAATCTGCTCGTCAAGCAGCAGATCATGCATTAAGCACCCTTTCGGCGCTTTCGATTTCAGATCATGTTTCCAGTGGTTCATTTCTGTGCAAGATCCACAGAATGGAATTTTCATCTTATAGGCAAGTTTATAACTATTTATAGAAATGCAGAGCTTTCCTCAACATATGCAGTTAAGCTTTATAAATATCAGTTTTTTATAATGAGAAAGAATTTCTGGCGCCAACATTCTGATTTTATTACAGAATTCAACTATGTGCACCGCTTACTTCGACTCCCAGAAATAGTGGCTGTGACAGCTTTTATAGAGATGGTTTCATTTTAACCTTATCCCTCGAAGATGGAAGTGTAGGATTCGGCGAGGTAAGCCATTGTACTTCTATTTATTACTACAAATTCTATTTCAAGCTGACCCTAATTAGTTGGCATAAGGCTTAGATGATGGTAATGATGATTAATATTATTTGAGGAAACACATGATGGTTATCTTCCATTGCTCGAATGTTGATTATTACTCGAATTGTATTTATAATATGTTATGATGCTTGTTGATTACTTTAGTAGATACTGTAAAATGATAGTATATAATGTTTTTCATCATGGTGCCTTTTTTCCTATGTCATCACCATTGTTTCCTTTTCACTGTTTTTAACTTGATCAATTATTTAAAAATAATGGCTTCTCTAAAGCTTAGTTGCATGATCCTTATATCTAGTTGCTGCTCCACTTCGAACTGTACTTCAGACTCATGCACCCATTCCTGCTTCTTAGATGTATATACTTGCTACCATTTAAAACCCGCTCCCACACCCTAATCTGTTGCGGCATGCTTTGTGCAACTATACTCCAAAGTTGTGCACTTGAAGAAGTCATGTCTAATTATGAATTTCAAACATTAATTGTGATTGGGTATGGTTTTTCCATAATCTAATTCTTTGAGCAGATTGCCCCTATCGAAATCCACAAAGAGGACTTAGTAGATGTTGAAGAGCAACTGAGATTTCTTATTCATACTATCAAAGGAGCTGAGATAAGTTATCAACTACCTCTACTCAAGGGATCCTTCACTTCTTGGATATGGAGAAGCTTAGGGATCCAGGTTGGTGCACCTATCCATCTTTAGAAGCACAACAGACGTCAGATCAACTATATCTTTTTGCACATCTTCCATGGCATTTGATTTTAAACAGCTGATTCTTTTCCCTGTTTACCAGCCCTCTTCTATCTTTCCAAGTGTAAGATGTGGTCTAGAGATGGCCATTCTTAATGCATTAGCAGCAAGACAAGGCACGAGTCTTTTAGGGGTAATTCTTGGCAGTGCAAGTTCATCACTAGTGACTCAGTCAATTGAAGAAGATGAAATGATTAAAAGATCGTCAAGAGTGCAAATTTGTGCCCTTGTAGATTCTAGTGGAACTCCTGAGGAGGTAGCTCATGTTGTGGCGCAACTGGTTGATGAAGGATTCACCACGATAAAACTGAAGGTAAGATACGTTTGGAACAGTCACAATTCTCCCTAATGTTCTTGAACATGCGATGTGAAATTATGCAGTCTTTAAAGCAAACATCATAGCTTCCATTGAAACTGTATTAGCTGTCATTTGTTTTTGTATTTGGTGGTTGATGTTTGACGGGGTCAGCATGTTCTTACTTCCCGCCATGACACTTTTAATAGCAGTTAGGAAAAGTTTATTTATCCATGGAGTAATCCTTCCTCTACAGGTTGCCCGTCGAGCAAATCCTGTTGAAGATGCTGCTGTTGTTCATGAAATTAGACAGAAAGTTGGGCACCTCATAAAACTTCGTGTTGATGCCAATCGTAATTGGACATTTGAAGAAGCTGTTCTGTTTGGGTCCCGTGTAAAATGCTATGATCTTCAATACATTGAGGTATGATCGGCTGAAATTAAATATTCTTGGCATTTGAAATTCTGCGGTATAAAGTGTTCACACAAAACAGCTGTTACAAGAGCAATTGAGCTTTAATGTCTTAGGATTCATCTCTATTTCATGTGTATTCATAGAAATCATAACTCATGAAGTAATTCTAACTAGTGATATTGAGGGCTTACAAAGAGAACATTTTGTATCAATAGTATCTAGCATGTTCCATAGTATGATTTTAGACTTGCATGGACTTGCCTGAAATTAGTGCCTGGAAACCATGTCCATAACATTTGGTGACACTGCATCACTTTAGCAGTCCCCTAGTAACATGTGTGGGTCCCGCATGAAAAATGCATTGCTTTTAGTTAAATAGTCGATTAGCACAGGTGATGTTCACCAAAGTGGGATAATTAGAAAGGACGCATGAGGATAATTTTTCTCCTCTTTTTAGTCTTCGAAAATTTCATCATGATGAATCTTTGAAAAAAAAAAATTTGCTCTTTTTATTTTTATTTTCTATTTTTGTTGATAATAAAAGAAAAGGGAAGAAACAATGTACCTGCAGGATATCCTTAAGCTCTCCTTCTATAGGAATTTTCTATTCTTAATACTAGAACTTTGAAGCATTTAGTTTGACATTATTTAAAAGTGGAAAAATATACTTGTCTCCATTACACTGGGTGAATTCTTTCTCTTATGGCCTGCCATTGCTCCTAGAATTGTAATGAGTAATGTTATTATTGCAGTCCACATTCTTGTTCATTCTGATTCTGATAGGATATATGTTGGATTTGCCAAATCATATTAGCAAGATTCATGGATGCCTTCTTAAAGTTGACCTTTGGGATTGTGTTTGCTAATTTCTTTATATATTACCTTTTTAATTTTCAGGAACCTGTGCATTCTGAAGATGATATCATAAAGTTCTGTGAAGAAACTGGTTTACCTGTGGCATTAGATGAAACTATTGACCATATTCAAGGAGATCCTCTCAATAAGCTTATGGCATTTGTACACCCAGGAATAGTTGCTGTTGTAAGTAAAAACTAATCTTTATGAAGTTAAAACTTAGAAGATGTTACTAACAACTTCAATATATTGTATTGTGAACATGACCTGATTTTACTATGATGATCCTGTCAGGTTATTAAACCAAGTGTTGTTGGGGGGTTTGAAAATGCAGCAGTGATTGCAAAATGGGCACAACAACATGAAAAGATGGCTGTTATCAGTGCTGCATATGAAAGTAGCCTAAGTTTGGCATCATATGTTCAGTTTGCATGCTATCTTGAGCAGCAAAACATGGAGATCTGCAAGATGAAGAATAAGGAATTGCGCCCAACTATAGCCCATGGCCTTGGAACATATCGATGGCTTAAGGAAGATGTAACCACTGAGCCGCTTAAGATTGGTGTTCATCCACATGGTGACACGGTAGAAGCATTTGCAAAAGATGCAGCTCTGTTCCTCCAGAATTTCCAAATCAACCATGATATCGTGCAGAAAAGTTACAGCAAAGAACAAGTTTGGACATACCAATGGACAGTCGATTGTGAGGATTTCTCTTGTTCCCTTCAAGTGCGGGATGTGGGAAGGAACAGCATCACAGTAAGTGTTTTTTCTTACTCATGCCTATATCTGTGAAACTTATTTGTAAGAGATTAGGATGCTTGTTAAAAGAATGTAAATATTTTAAGTAGCAATTGCTTTGAACAGTTTCTTGTCAAACAATATGGGGTCTCTGGTAATGTAGCTGACTGGACTAGGAATGCTGGTTGTTCTAAATGGTTGATCTCTAATCAGTTTCCAGAAAGGAAATTATTTTTAGTTTGAAGTGACTTTATTACAGGAAATAGACCCCTGGATAGCCAGTAGACTCGACCCGATTTATATAGGTATGGTCAATCTTTTCAGACCCATTTAGAAATGGAGTTAGGTTTGGGTCCACTATGATAGCTAGATTAAAAATTGGGTTGTGTGGGTTGGGTCTTGAGTACCCAGCTAAATTTAAACAGTTTGGATCTGTCCAGTTGAGTCAAGTACCTGATTAACATGATATTTATAAATATATAACGATGATCCGTGGGAGCCCAGATACACGCAAGCCATGTTCCAAACTGGCACACACATACAAGATTCAATCTATCCATCAAATGGGTCCCACCATGTAGATTCCTTTTGAAAGGCTTGGAGGGGTGGGCCCACAGGATCTGACGACATCTACACGATTTTAGGACCACAAAGCTGAAGATGGATGGCCGTTGTCCAGTGATTTGGCTACTACTATGAGAGTGGAAATGAGCTCATCTCCCATCTGATCCACGGTTAGGATGGCCACCAAATATGATCAACGGCATATATCACATAGAGGGAGCTAATAGGCAATCAGGTATTCTCTCATTATTCCTCTCAGTTTTTTCTCTTAGGTGTTTCTAGGATGCGTGCTTTCTACTGAGGGAATGCCTCCCTTCTATAAAGAAAGAAACCAAGAGCATTATGAAGAGTTAGTTACAATAGAGATAAGTGCTTATTCCTAACACATTCGAACTCCCTGCCTTATCACAATCTTCTTTCACTTTCGACAAATTTTAAATTTTGAGAGAAAAAGACTACCCACATGGAGAAACTCTAAGCGGAAATCATGTGGGACCTTGCTCCACAGGCCCATATCCAACATATTCTACTCAATCGCATTGTGGGAGGGTACAATGTTGATTACAATCAGATTGTCTCATCATAACTAAAACCAAAATTTCATAATTCAATGAATCAAAGGCGTGTGACTAGCTAGAACACAGTTACCATCTCATAGGTGTTTGAGTACCAAGTGACCAACTGACTAGCACTCAAAAATTTCAGCTTTGTTATGGTCGTCCTAATCCATATGACCACATCAAATGGAGTTGACTCCTAATCTGGAGTACTTAGCCTACATACTGTCACGACCCTAAATCTAGTGTTGGTAATCCATGATTACTATACACCAAATTTTGGTTGATAACCTCCATAGAACTCCGATTTTGGGACTTCCAACTATCACATACTAAGTCCCATAAGCGGGGCTTCACAAGGAGGATTTCTAAAAGTAAAGACGACAAACACGTATCATTTCGCAAAATTTCATCATATTCAACATATATTACTGTGTACAACTGAGCACATCAAGGCAAAACCAAAACATAAACCATGTCATATTTACTATACCTGATGTACATATTCAAGGTATTACAAAAAAATATATACACTGATATGTACAAAACAAAAAGGACAACTGGAGTCTGTAGCATCTACTCTTGCAGCTCCCTACTCTCACCTAAAAAAAATTAGAAAGGAAAGCTTGAGCTACTAAGCCCAGTGAGTGCGTGTGTGTAGTGAAAATGCATGTTTCATGTTATTCTTATATAATGCACAGGCTTTCTAAGTTGATAACAATAAACTAAAGATATAATGCATTATGCCACTTTTTATGTTTCTTACAGAGGTGGGACTTCTACCCACTTGTAACATACATACTCTTTCAATGTTTCCACAACTTTCCATATTTCTCAATTGGATCACCAAAGTCTAAAACAGAGGTGGGACTCACATATGATTGCTACCCACTTGTAAAGACTTTTTCATCGTGGTCAACTACAGAGGTGGGACTAGATAGTTCACAGGCCGAACTAGTCTAACCCACTTGTGTTGAACCTCACTATCTGCCTAATAGCGAAAAGTCATAAGTCGCCTGGCAAAACGATAGCGGACAATTTACGAGCTCGTCACACACAACCTATCTTTGCTTGCCCATAAGCAGGTCAAGTCAAATCTCTCAACCAATCGACACGTGTCGGTGGGAGTCGCTGCCTACTTTGATATTTTGGCATTCCAGCGCTCTGTTCTTCCACCCAGTCTAAGCATTGGTCGCTCCCAATGGTACCAATCGGGGTTTAGGGACTTTCACCCATGGACCCTCTAATCATGTCCTGTCGAATTACACATTTTCGGTGTGGTGTCCAACTCAAGTTATAACAAAGTATGTTTAATCGCATTTACAATCATCATATGCATAAGTCCACACATAAGCACTATATGTCATGGTTTTCAAGGAAAACATAGGACGACCTTCCTCATGTGGTCTCCTCATACATTTAAGTTCCTCATAGGGGTCTCATGTAATACATCATGTATCTAGACAGTTTACAAACTCATCATAGACACATCGTGTGTCGCAACACAACCCCATCATAGACACATCGTGTGTCGCAACACAACCCATGATGATCACCATATCACCATACCATGATATGAATCGTTCACTCTCAATCATACAATAATACAACGACTATAACCACTCTCAATCATACAATGATACAACGACGATGAATTATGCATATGATATGCACCTGACGTAGCCAATCTAAATCTAATCCGGGATTTATTCTGCTATAAGACTTCATGCCACAAGCATGCTTTTTCTCAAGAATTAACTACATCAAAAGGATGAAGGATATTTCTTTTAAACATTTTGTCAAACAGGTAGCGGGCGGACATTGTAAGGGACAGAGAGAAACTGTTAGAAATACGTATAACTTTAAACAAAACTAAATCATCTCTATCATCTAATCTTCCATTAATAACCTAATCACCTAACTCAGAAAATCCAGCCATACCCATAAGAAAATCCAGCAATAACCTAACGAATTTAAATCAGAAAAGCTAGTCTGCTTAAGGCTTTAAAAGAAAATCCAGCAACAAATTAACCAACTCCATTAGAAATTCCAGCAAGAACCTAACCCTAAATCAGAAATCTCATCTTTTATAGGGCTTTCAAGAAAATTCAGCAATACCTAATTCGAAATCAGAAAATTCAGTAATACCTAACCCTAAAATAGAAAATCCATCAATTATCTAACCGTAAAATAGAAATTCCAGCAATCTATTAGCCCTAAATGAAAAGCCAGCGAAAACCTAACCCTAAAACAGAAAATCCAGCACTTATCTAACCGTAAAACAGAAATTCCAGCAATCTATTAACCCTAAATGAAAAGCCAACAAAAACCTAACCCTAAAATAGAAAATCCAGGAATTTTCTAACCCTAAACGAAAATCCAGCAAAAGGGTTTTGAAGGAAACCCCAACATACACATATGCGTGCCCCTACTCTATGCACTCACCTGTAACTATCAGAGGATTGGCTCCCAACCTCAGCTTCTATTTCCTTTTCTTCTTTTTCTTCTTCTCAACTTCACACTCAACAAGAAAGAGTGCTGGAAAATGGAATGTTGATAAAGGGTTTTCATATATATGGACTTGAAAATGGTTTGAAATTAGCTTTTGTCTAAAAAGGAGAGTTATGGGATGTTTTGTGATGATTTTTGAAAAGTTTAAACTTATAGTAGCAATATAACAATGTTATTTAAGTAATTTGAACTAACGAGTTTAAAAACATCGAGGTCATTTGAGTATATTTTCTCAAAATATACATGTGCATCTCTATGCATAACTTACAATCCGGGTGTCCTATTGACATGCCGTTTTCGCCATTAATTCCGTAACTCGACTACGGTTACAATGGTTAGGCTCTCAGACCTAACGGATTTTGAAAACTAGATGGTGGGGCTCCGCCAGATAAAATAAGGACATAATTGTCATTTCTCAGATTGTTTAATTTTAAGTCCGTATCTTAAAATTCGGACATCAGGTTGAAATACAACTTGCGGCTCGATAATAGAACAACATTATGATCAACTCAAAACATTCTCGGGGCTAATGGACCTTTAGTCAACAACCATCCAGTGTACAAACCAGATTTCTGGGCCTCGGGTCTTACACATACACATTAATCCAACTTATCAAGATTATTTAAAAAACTCAATTTTTTGAAAAATCGGTTTAAATCCCTTTTAAAGTAATAGTATGATAAATATACTCTCGAGCAAGCAGCGACAGCCATAGTTGCTGCTCCCATGGCTACTACTGGCTACAACAACAAAAGGAGAAGGAAAGAGACAGATGATGGAGAGGATGGGAGGGGGTGGTGGCTTTTGTTGCTGCTAATGCTGCGATAATCGACATTAGTTGTGGCTACTGCCACTACATTGGTGGTGGCAGGTGGTGGTTGCGGCTGCTTCTATTGCCTAAGCCGCAGGCGGCGGCACGACATTGGTTGCCCTAATGTTTTTAATCTACTTCATTTTGTGTTATCTTTTTTATTGTGGCTACAATGGGCAGGCACCACAACTCTCCGCCATTTCCCTTTCCTTCTTGTCATTAATGGGCGGTGATGCCTACACCAACCTTTGTGATGGTAGCAGATTATTGGTGGGCTAGGTTTTGGTAAGAAAAGGACAATATTTAATGATGACAATCAATTATGGAAAGTAAAGAAGGCATTAAATAAATAAAATTTTAGATCGAGTCACTTATACATGTCAATCCTCATGAATCTAATGACTGGATGGGTGAGCTCAATGGATCTAATGATATCTACATGATTTAAGGGACCTTCACAAAGCCGAAGATGGACAACCCTAGTCCAAATATCCGCCTACCTACTTCTATGGGAGTGGAATGGAGCTAGTCTCCTCTCTGATACATAGTTTGGTCGACCATCGGATACGATCAATGGTTTAGATCATATAGAGGGAGCCTAATGGACAATTGGGTATTCTCTAGTTATTCCTACCGGTTTCTTTTCTCAATTGTTTCTGGGATGCTCTGTTTTAACTTAGGGATTCCTCCCTTTTATAAAGAGAGGAACCAAAGAGGATTATGAGTTGGTTGCAGGCATATCCCTATCATACCGAACTCCCTGCATTATCACAGTCTTCTCTCGGTTTGAACTTGAATTTCGAGAAAAAAAGGGCATGCTCCTTGAATTTTGAATTTCTGAAGGGAAACTATGTAGGACCAACCCACTAGTGGTTGTCCACATGTGGGCACCATGGGCCTATAGGCTATATCTGACAGGTTTGACCAAAATTCGGACCCGTCCACTCATCATTTGAGCCACTATTTATGAAACAATAGATGACCGAAAAAAGTTTAGCCACAATTTGTAATCCATCTTTTTCTTTTTGATGGTGGGTTCGCTTGATTTTTAACCAGGGGCATGTTACACAAAGCAACCTGCCAGTGGATGGATTGGATCTCAAACCACATTTCCCTCTTTGCCATATGTGGCGATGTGTAGATGGGCTCACTCTTTTGTTCACATGTATGCTTGGTAGTTACTTAGCAGACCTCATAAGGGAAGTTATTTGAAACTGTGGAAGTGTGATGACTGATACTTGGGAATTTCATATTTTCACATGGCATAGATAAACTCAAACTAAACAATGCAAATTGTGGGACCAATGGAGATTGTTCATGTCATCATCCCAAAATCGGATTGATTGAAAAATCATAGCATCATATTCATCAATGATTGCTTGTTGAAGTCCGACAGTCCACTCTTTTTCATTTTAACCATCCACTAAATGTCCATTTCAACACATCCAAACTACTTAGTAATGTACTCAACCTAAATCTGAACCCAACCCAAAAGGAGGGTCATGAGACCTGATGGGTACCCGACAGGTACTTAATCTGACCAGATCTGGATTCGGATGTCAAATATGGTACCCAGACCCAGTGGGTCCTGGCCCAACAGTATCCAGTTCCTGATCTGTCCAGGTATGACCTCAACCGATCCCAAACCTTACCTATTGACAGCCCTACTTAGCTACCAAAATCTGCAGGTTGTCCATCTTGAATAGGATATGGTTGGGACACAGTACCATGACTTGCAACTCCATTAGTAAGGTACAGGTACAGGTAAGGTACGTCCAACATTAATATTTTAATGGAAATATTTTTCTCTCGTCTTTTGTAATCCTTCCTATTTTATTCGGATTGTGGTTATACTATCAGCCGGATCATTTTTTTTGAATAATTTGTCCAATCCACAGATCTATTTTGAATGATTGATTCATGGTTAATCTTATTACTCATCATAGAATCTTTTCTATTTTCATTCGGTTCACATACTTTCCTCAATCCATATAAGAAAATTGGATTTACTTTTGCTAAGATATCTTGATAAAAAGGGTTTTTAGCTGTATGTGTGGAGGATTACATGGACTGATTGTCAGTCCAAAGATATGGGAAGCTGGGAAAGTTTTTGCCTAGGTCATGCAGTCTCGACACCTTTTGGACTTGTGTATTTCCTGCCTTGTGTATCTTGGAACACTTGAGATGGTGCAGTTGGAGCCTATACTGTGGAGAGCAAGGGTTTATGCAATGCATGTAGTAGTTAGAAGCAGTTGACAATATCATTCCTCACACTTATGCAATTTAGAGGTTATGGCCCCATTTGGTTTCCCACTGCACCTAGGATTGGAATCATGCCATCTTCCCATTGAGGCTGCTGCCTTTTTATCAATGGCTTTCAAGCACCAAGCTGGAATGCAACTTGTATGAAAACTTGGTATGTGTAAAATTCATTATATCGAAGTAAACAAGCTTGTGGCCTGTATTCTTTATGTGAACTTATACAACTATGTTACACAAGCTTGTGGCCTGTATTCTTTATGTGGACTTATACAACTATGTTAAGCACACCCTTCATTGATGCGGGAATACAAATATTTCTAGATGCTCCTTGATGTCTATCCCTTATTTAGTTTTTAGCTGGTTGGACACTAACATGAATCTGTAGAAATTTAAAATAACAAAATGTCACCAATATGTTGATAGGGTGTTAATGGTTTTTATTGCTGGAAAATGTGACCATGACTGTATAGTACCCAGCACCTGGTGTACATACACAGAATCTATATATCTGGCAACCAACTTGGGTCGCCTAACCTTTTTAAATTCTTTTCCAGGCTTTTGTTTCTGTGGCTATACCAGTGATAATACTTGCACTGAGTCCTTAACAAATCCCTAAAGGATTTTCATGTCTCATTTGCCAATGCAAGAAATCTGGTTCTTGTTTTCTGTGAACAAAAACTGTACTATTGTATTTCTCATTTCTCAGGACTTTCTCATTTTTCCATGACTGTGCTGATGCAGGACAAGACAGTTATCTTTCTCCATGGCTTTCTTGGAACTGGTGAAGACTGGGTTCCCATCATGAAGTCCCTTTCGGCAAACACACGATGCATTTCAATCGATCTTCCTGGCCATGGAAAATCACATATTCAAAGGCATGCTGATATAGAGGCAAAACAAGAATTGATCTCAATTGAATTAGTTGCAGACATGTTGAGTAAGCTGATCCATGATATTAACCCTGGAAAGGTTGTCCTCGTCGGATATTCACTAGGGGCAAGGATTGCATTATACATGGCCCTGAGATGCAATGAGAAGGTAATTAAACTGTACATTTGAAGGTTTTATTTCTTTCTTGAGCTTGTTTTCAGAATTGAATAGTTGCTAACAAAACAAGATAGTGGCCATACAGATTGATGGAGCTGTTATAATATCCGGAAGTCCTGGATTAAAGGATGAAGCACAACGAAACATGCGTGCTGCTCAAGATGACTCAAGGGCTCACCACCTCATTACTCATGGGTTGTTGTGCTTTCTAGACACATGGTATAGAGGAGAACTATGGAATAGGTAAATGTCAGGATTTCCCATCTTTCATATTTGTAGTTTAATGAGATATGAATCTTTCATAACTATACCTACAAAACCAGGGGACATTTTGAGCATTTCTCTGTTCAACAGGCATAAATAAAATGAAATGAAAAAAAACGGCGGGGGGAATCATCAGCTCCCTAAGATTATTGTGAACTGATAAGCTATAGGGAGAAGTACCATAATTTTTCATCCAACCAGGTCTTTCCTGCCAACATGCCACATGTGTAGGAAATCTGTACCATGAAAATGGTAGGCCCCATGATTAAGATCACCTAGCACAAAATCAGGCCAGTCTGATCATACGTGGGCTGTACCTGTTTGTTGAGTTAGACCAACTGCTGTCCATTGATTCCAATGGTGTGGCCTAAGTGATGAGTGAACCAGCTTTATGTTTGTTGCCCCATGGTCTTCATTATGTTGCCTACATTTTGCATGGTACGGATTTGCTACACAGGTGGTGTGTTGGCGGGAAAGACCTGGTAGGACTCAAGTAATGGTAATTTCAGCTGTAGCTGCTGTACCTGACAGTTCTTAATATAGTTTTTATTGACTAATGAAACACGTGTATCAGTGTTCTGAGGGTTGTTATGCTCTCATTTTCATCTCTGACACTGAGAAGTGTCCAAGTTATTGAGTTGCACCATCCTCTTCAACGCCTCTTGCTAAGGCAGCATTATCACTTGTCCTTAAACAATCAATCAACAAAAAGCATACACTCTTTATTTACATAGAAAACGTAAAGAGACTGAGGTTGCATTTGGAAGTAGGGCTGCAACTTGGGTTCAGGTCAACCTGAACCCGATTGACCCAATCAAAGTTCAGGTTGGGTTGTCAAGGTCCTTGGTTCGGTTTCAGGGTGGAAAATGCCAACCCGATTTGAATTCATGTTGGGTTTGTGTAGAGCAAATTGGACTCGGGTTGGATATAATCACATGTATTTGGGTCGGGTTGGGACCGGTTCAGTCAAGTGTATACAGGACTTCGGGTTGGTTTTGGGTTAAGCACCTTGGGTTGGAATTTGGGTTGGGTTAGGTTGGGTTGCAGGTTGGGTCCTCTTTATGTTGGGTTGGGCTCCAGTTGACCCTCAATCTGACCTAACCTGCCTGAGTTGCACTCCCGATTGGAAATAGCCCAAATCAGCATTTGGCTGAATTTGTTGGTGGGTCAACTCACCAAATGCTTGAGGTAGCATAAAAAAAGAACATGTTATTTTTCAGTTGTCTGCTTTTCCGCACTGAAATAACATTTCTGCTTGTTTCAACTAGTAGTCAAAATGATAGTTCAAATACCCAAAACAACTTGAGTCAATATCCAGACGGTTTTGATCGACTCAAAGACTCAACCGTGTCTTCAGTCAACACAAGACATGATGATTGCCTATTGACCTTTATTTCCTTGGCTAAGGTCGTGACTTTGAAACTCATTGGAAACTTTTTAACTTTTATTAAGAAAAACAGTGGACCATGTGACTTATTTCGCCTGAGTCATTATGAGTGGGGTCGAGTCGACTGAGTCAGCAAACCAACTTGACTGGTGTTGTCATTTCGGGACCAATCACACCCATTAGCAAGTCACCTAGTGACCTGGGTCAAAATTTTATCGAGTCGAGTTACCAAGTTTTTTTAGAATTATGGTTGGAATAGGTGAAATACCAATTTGCAGAAAAGCTTTCTATCTACCTGCGACTGTTGAGTTACTTCCTAATATAACTTGAGAGTAGTTAGTGAACATGTCATGCAAACAGCCCAAGCATGTAAACTCTTCCCTCCTTCTAATTATCTAAGTAACTAGCTTGCATTCGTCTGTGCAATGATTTGTTTCATGCAACAGCCTACTACAACATCCACACTTTGAACGAATAGTTGGCAGCCGCATACAGCATGATGATGTTCTCTCTCTCGCAAAGTCTCTGTCTGGATTAAGCCCTGGGAGGCAGCCGTAAGTTTATCTGCATCCCTAAACTCTTTTCCTTCCATCACCAAGTATCTAGAAAACCTTGTTGAATGTTTTAGGTATACAATGATCTGTTGCCACTCGAGATCTCTGCCCTTTAGATTCCGTAAACCCGTTGGGAAGTTCCCACTATCAAATTTTTGGAATCATCAATGTTCGGAATGTTCCTCAGTAATGGCCACAATATTGGGAAAAAAAAAAAAAACACAAGCAGTTTTCAAGAGATGCAATTTTGTACTATTCAGTTTGTTGCTTTCTTTTGAAAATCAGCACTTTGGAGATATGGATCTCACTTGTAAATATATTTTGGTTCTTCCATACACAATATCATCTTCTGATGTCTTAGCAGTTATTGAGCCATGGTTCTTCCGAACAGCTATGAAACCAGTAGCCTGATTTTATTTTATTTATTTTATTTTTTTAAGAACAAAAATGATAGCATTCTTTTCCTGACCTTGCTAAGAAATTTACATGGAAAGCAAATGATCTTATGAAAGCCAAATCTGCCTCATTGTTGGGAGATCACTCTTGAGAAATTGAAATATCAGCATCACTCATATTATTATTCATAGAGTTTTGGTCATTTTAAGTGTTGAATTTTATCATGACTGTTTCAACTTTTGAAATATTAGGAAGGCTTTTGACATGTTTGGTTTTCCATTATTTGAGATATTGACTTGATTCTTTTTTTATTGCATGAAACCGTGACTTCTTCTGAATTTATCAAATACTATTGGTGACTTGATCTGATTTTGGGTGAGATAATTCCTGAAACGAGACCTCTAACCTAGTCAACCAAATCATAGAGTTCTTTTTCCTATATTGCTAATCAAAATAAAAGTCATTGGCACACCTGGATGGAATCAACTAAAACCAATAGATCATTTGGAACATTATTCCCACAACAACCCATTTTGTGGGAAGAGGATTAACATTTGGAACATTGTTCCTTCCGCCAATTGCTGGGAGATCTGGAAAGAAGCTAGCAACGGAATTTTCAAGGGCATCCAGATCCCTAGTCAAAATTGACCAATTGCTGAGAGATCTGGAAAGAAACTTACAACAAAATTTTCAAGGGCATCCAGATCCCTACCAAAGCGATGATAGGCAAAATCAAAGGATCGATCATCGAATAGGCCACGTTATCACCAAAATTAGGAGGGATGTCACTTTTAGATATCAAAAATGAATGGTCCAGTATAGTAGCGTAACATCAGGTTTTTGGTCCAGTTTAAATACTTCATTTAAACTGGCTTTTTTTTTGTTTCTAGCCAAGTTTTTGGCGTTAGCTTTTTTGTCTGTATTTTGCTGTGTATTCTGGATCCTCAGGACCTTTTCTCTTGTAAGTAGTAATACATATGATTGCCTCTTTGCTGTGTATTACTTCAGAATGTGAATTCTCAAGATTCTTCTCACCCTTTATACCAAGAAATGAAAATGGTATACATATGATTGCCTCTTTGCCATGCTTTTAGGTCCTTGTGGGATGACTTGAAAAAGTTCAAGAAGCCCTTTCTCTTCATTTTTGGAGAAAATGACAGAAAGTTCAAGGAAATCGCTCAGCAAATGTGTTCTGAAATCTGTCTTGAGTCAGAAACTGAAGGTAACCAAGACGAAAGGACTTACGAAATGATTCAGATCCCTGACTGCGGCCACGCTGTCCATTTGGAGAACCCCCTCCCTATGATCAATGCCATAAGGAAATTCTTGTACAAACTGGCATAAAGAATGATCTGCAGGTCCATCTCAAACCCAATTCCCATGAATCTGCAGTTTACTGTGGGGCCCATGATGCATCCTCGAAGAAGTTGATTTGGACAGGATAGAAGCTTGAAAGGATTTCAGCTAGGCTTCTCACTGTCCACACTGGTGGGACCCACAATCACTGTTCTTTGGAATAATTGAGGTACCATTAAAAGTGTTTTGCTGTTGCGCTTGCATGGATATTGTGATGGCTTGCCTGCTACGTAGGGGTTATGTTTGTTGTAATGACTGATGATGAAAAGGTGTTTGTAATTTTTGATGACTCGTTGGGGCATGAGGCTGCAGTCACCATTTTTACTGTTGTACTTTTTTTTAAAAAAAATGTTTGTATGTTCTTGTTGTACTGACATCGATATAATCTATATTCTCGTCTTCCAATATACACATGTAACATCTGCTTCGCAGAAACCATGTGAGCACTAATGAAATATTTCAGAGGTTCTATATGCTGGAAAATGTTTCAGGATGTACCCAAGTGAACGGCTCTATTTGCTGGGGCCTCAAAGAAGGGTGCGTTTGGTTGCACAATCGAATTGAATTGCAATTGCTAGTCTATTTAAGTGGAAGTCACCAAATTGTAATTTCTATAGCATCCATATCAAGTGTCTGGTTGCCAAACTCCAATTATGCTACTTTGAAACTGGACCTGAAACAGATGCAAATGCAATTTGAAGGCCACTTCTTCATTATGAACCTTATCATATCCACTTCACTGGAATGAATGTTTGTGATTCGATTTGTTTGTGCATACAAACACAGCCAAAATGCTTTGATTTGTTATAACTGTGAAATTTATCTTTTGTGAGCAATATTTGCATCAATGGCTGTGTCTATAGGTGTATAAGCCTACTGGAGACCACCCCACCCCAGTGTGGAGATGCACCTGCATCATCCACCCACACCAATAAGGAGACTCGAACACTAGTCTCCTGCTCTGATACCACTTGATGCAGGGAGTACTGGCCAACACACCAAAAGCTCCATAGCTGTTGGGGAAGCACTGGAATATCCCTTTATCTAGGCCTTCCCAGGAAAACCAACCAAGACCTACCTGTGGACTACCCCGCATCTCACAGGTCCCATAGCGGGACCCACCTCGTGGCCATTCTGCATCTCACATACCCCACCTTGTGGGCCACCCCACCCTAGTGTGTAGATGCATCTGCATCATATTGTAGTTGGATGCAGCAAGGAAACTAGCATGCTGGTTTCGTGGTTTTTCAATTCTCCATCCTATATTAGTACCGTTTCATACTCAGGTAGAGTCACATGAGAAACCAATATATTGGCAAAATGTATGTCTGTAAACTGATTGGAGACAGGTTCAAGCTTGACTATTGAGGCCTCCAGCATGGGCTCAGGCCTGAATTGAATGGTTTGGTCAGTGTTAATTGAGGTTCATCGGACCCTTATGTGTATGGTTAACAAGGGTGAGCCCTAGCATGGTATGCCATTCTAATGTCTAGAATTTAAACCAAGTGTAAATAAGGGTCGTAATGAAACAAAACCATTACAATTCTATTTATCTAGATACAGGCTTGAGCTTGGATGCATTAAGCTTAGTGGGCGTGGAATAGTATACCTATTATGGGCTCAGACCTGCATTCAATTTTACCGCGTAAA
The DNA here is from genome assembly GCF_029962835.1 of Magnolia sinica. Classification (NCBI taxonomy): domain Eukaryota; kingdom Viridiplantae; phylum Streptophyta; class Magnoliopsida; order Magnoliales; family Magnoliaceae; genus Magnolia; species Magnolia sinica. The sequence continues at coordinate 72,134,541 of NC_080581.1, forward strand.
AAACATTCTATTAGCAGCCCTAGAGTAGCACATCCTAACTCCAAAGCAAGAATGCCGAAATGGGCCACTTGTTATAGGAGCACAGGTCTGCATGACATCATTTCCTCTATTTTAAGAACATATCATCCCTTCCCCTTATCATAAGTCATTTTAGACCTTAAGCTTGCAAAAGAATTTTGTGTTTGATTCCAAGGGATCGTAGAGCCCTTTTTTCATGAGCCCTATGGGCTTTCATCCAGACATCTTATCTTTTAAATATTGACGATATCAGCCAATATATCCCTATCCCACTTGTGCGATACAAAATGCACAAGTAGTGACGATATATCCCACATGTTCGATCCGATGAGCATTTTCAATTTCGATCCCTTTTTTGTTGTTGAATTATGTTAAATTAGTGTCAAATGGTTATAAATACATTGATTCTTCATGTTTTGCATGAAAAAACATGGATTTTGAGCTTTGATTTCGATATCCCTTGGTTCTTCATGTTCTCCATTTTTTTTCTTTGAAATTTTCCTTCAACCAGTTGTCAATTGAGACTAATTTCAAAGTATTTAGCAGTATTTAATAAAATGATCATCACATACAATCTAATTTCAAAATTTTAGTGTAAGTGGTTTGGTTTGGGGAAAATTGGAGGAAATTTGAGATTTTCCTAATGTCTCCCCCCCAATTTCTCCCACCCAATTTCTCCCAAAATCCTAGCAATGTTGCACTCCAAACATGAAATCAAACATGTATGAGGGCTGATCTACTGATTTGTTAAGTCCTTGTCAAATTTCAAAAAATAAAAATCATTTTTAATTAAAAATTAATAAAATATTATTAAAACATTAATTTTTTTTTTCCAAAATTTCCCTTCAACTAGCTGTCAATTGAGACCAATTTCGAAGTATTTAAGAGTGTTTGATGAAATGATCATCACATACATTCTAAATGTTATGCATTCAATTTGAATTTAGTTACATTAGTTCAATCAAATAACGCATACCTTATGACCCTATACGCAGGAAACCTATTTTGTGCACTTGTTTTTTCAGATGTTATGATTTAAAAGTGAGTATTAAGGTCTTTTTTGATAATCCCTAAAGTTTCATTGAAAATTTCAACCATTTTCCCAGTTTCTCCATATTTCCCAAAAAGTGCAATAAATTACCCGATACAAACGATATTTCCCATGTGATAACCAACATGTATCTGTATCCCAAGGATGTGGTACATAACGCGACACCAATATTTCAAACATTGGGCACAAAGATTATTGAGGAAGAAATTTCCAGATTAAAAATGAGTTCTCTCCAACCAGGGGAGTCTGATTTATGGGACTTTCCTGCCACACTTTTAATGCTCTCATCTTTTGACAAATTTTCAAGATTTTCATATGTATGTAGCTATTTTGGTCATTTTCTTTTGGTTGATAACTTTTAGATAGAGAGTTACAAATATTATTAGAGTTAATTTTGATTAGTTGAAAGTTATTTGTGATTAATACACAAATTACCAGGATTAGGTAGTGGTTAGTTAGGGTTGTTTTGTAAATACTATGCATAAGGGATTGTAAAACTTTTGTATTCTTTGTAATGAAGTTGCATTCTCTTCTAAGTAATGAGATGGAGAGGAGGAGGAAGGAGATTTCTCTTCTTTTACTCATGTTCAAAATGTGTTCAATCAGCACTAGAGATGATTGCAGATCCCTCGATCTTTGAGGATTTTGGTGGTTTGTGGCTCGTTGGATTTCGGAGTCCTCGTCACAGAACGTTGGACTGTCAATTTGGAGTGCCCACTTATGCATCAAGTTCTCACTATTGAGGAAACCATTGTTGAGAAATACTTTAGCAGCTAGTAGAATAAGTTTTTTGTACTGTGTTTAAAAGGTAGACAAACTAGAGTTGAATATTTTACTATTGGGCCCAGCCCCCCATGGGAGCCCAATGAGTAAACACACATTGTACACAAAGTTAATTAATATTAAATGATTTCTTTGGAATCAGGGTTTGCAACAAGCAAACCCTCTCCCTTTACCTCTCACGTTCTCACTCTCCCATCTCATTCTTTCTCTCTCTTATTTTCTTCCTTTTTCATCTTCAACATCTACCAGAGTTGCAACAAGATCGACACCATGTAGAATTTAACAACTATCATAGTATCAATCCGAAAATCCAATTAACTATTAATGATAGGATGTGAGAATGAAGTCTTCATTCGTTATAAGTACCCCTAACTAGTGTTTGCAGTATCGATAATATCGGCCGATACATTGGTTGATATTATCGGTATCAAAGTCCAGCGATACAAAACGGGGCTCAAGTATCCAAAATCCCCCATGTCAATATATGTATTGAAATGTATCGTGCTATATCACAGTTATATTAAATATCGACGATATCTATCAATATCAACCACTATCGTTGATACTGTCTAGGAGTCACGGCTAGGTTGAGAAAAAATCTTTTTTTAAAAAAAGCCTCAATTTTTCCATTTTTATCTTTTTCGTTCAAGTTCTAAACACATCTAGGGTGGATTTCGGTCTATCCTCTTGAATCATTTCGAAGAAAAACGACGTTTTCAAGCTGGAATCAAGATTGAAGCCGATTTGGGGTTGGTTTCGATTTGGTGAGTATTTTCACATTTTAATCATTTTTTGTTCAAAATATATCAAATCAATGCCAAATGGGTAGAAATATATTATTCTTCATGTTTTACACAGAAAATCAAGGAGTTAACCTTCAATTTTGAAATTTGAGGCTAGGTGGTCCGATTTGAGGAAAATTGGAAATTAAAAAGTAAAAAAATTCCGCAATTTCTCCCAAATTAGTTGCAATCTTACTGTCCAAACATGAAGTCAAACATGTAAGATTCCTGATCTACTAATTCTTATAGTTTTGAAGAATTTTTTGGGAAACTTTTACTTTTTAATTAAAAATAGTTAAATAATATATATATATATATATATATATATATATATATTCGAAATTCCACTTCTATCAACTGTCAATTGGACCCAAATTCAGAGTATGTAGGAGTATTTGATAAAATCATTATTATATACACTCTAATATAGGAATTTGGATGCAGGTGGTCCGATTTGGGGGAAATTGGGGAAAAATCGAAATTTCTCCAATTTCTCTCAAATTGGTTGCAATCTTTAGTATCCTAGCGTGAAATGAAACATGTATCAGACGTGATCTACTAATACTAATTGTTGAGGTTTTGGATCTTTTTTGAAAAAAATAAAAATCTTAATTAAGAAATATTAAAGAGTATTTTTTTTTTTCAAAATTTATTTTCTATATGCGGTCAATTGACCACATTTTTAGAGCATTAAAGATTTTTTGATGAAAATATAAGTAATAATATAGTTAAAAAATAAAAAAATAATAAAAATTTTTATTTTTTTCAAAAATCCAATTTGATGGGCGGTTAGATTTCATTAAGAATTATGTATGTACCCATATATGAGCAAATTGGTACAGTTCGGAAAGGATGGGTACCAGCGTTATGTCAAAGGGGTGTTAGTGCACTTGTTTGTCAATCATGTGTGTCAGTGAGTTGGTTGACCCTTAGAAGCCAAAGACCGAAGACACATCAAGACTTGGGGCATCAATGAGTAAAGACGGTCGATCTGCTTTAAAGGTGTAAAGCTGTTGATAAACATATAGCCAAAAATCAGTAGCTTTCGAGTGAATCTCAATCCTATCGATAGACTGTTGATAGGACTCGATTCAATCGAAGTGTCCGCTCAATTCAATCAAAGATCGGGCTAGAACTGTCCAGCGACAAAACTGCCTAAATCGAGAGTTTTTCAAATCCTATTGAAGGGACTTTCGATCCTATCGAAAGAGGCGTTAGTTGCATGTTTTATAGCCATTACAAATCTGTTTCTAAATAAAGGGCATTCGGTACTTGGGCAAAGGGATGGGTATTTGGTGCAATTAAAGTCTAAGTGATTTCACACTTCAAACCAAAGAGATTCATGATACTCTTCTTATGATTAATCACTCTAATGAGTATTCCAAGCTCAATTTTGAAGGTTTTCATGTTTTCCCTAATCTTCTAGAGGTTAGACACAATCCTATAGGTAGATCCTCGTCTAAATTCTCTATAATACTCATCTAGGTGAATCCCCACTTGGAACCAACTATCCTATAGTTGTAGAAGATTCAACATCTCTCCCATTACCTCAACATCTTAATAAGAAGATCATTGCCAGTAGCCAATTCAAAGAAGCGGAAGAAGGTCGACTCTAAAGATCGGGGGAGCACAAGAGAAGTGGATTCAAGAAGAAAAGATAGATCTCAATAAAGGCGCATCAGCAAGGCTCAATCAAACAAGTAAGGGTGTTGTTTTAGCGTCCATTGAGTTTGAGATCCAAACTCATTTAGGCTTTTATGTAAGATCGTCTCTGGCAGGAGTATACGTAGGTTCTTACGTAGGACTGCCACCGGACAGGTGCGTATATGTTAGTCTCCATGGGACCCTCCAGCGGGAGTATACGTAGGTCTTTAAATTAGGACCATAGTGGTTCTTGGTTAGCTAATAGAAAACTAAGTCTCCACGGGTGTGTACGCAGTCCATCAACACAAGTGTGTATGTGTAGGTTTGTGGTGAACCTCTAAAACCATTGTAAAGGTTAGAGGTGAACTTATTGGAAACCACCAATATAGTGAAATCCAGTACACTCGAGGAGAGTGCGTCTGTTGAGAGTAGAGTATGTAATTAGTTGAACCATTATATATCATTGTGTTTGTGATTATAATTTGCACACATTTCTATTTATTCTTGTGAGTTGAATTGTTGTATATGAATGCAGGAATAGATTGTATGCTTAGTGTTTATTCAATTGCACACTATATATCTATCTCACCCCCCCCCCCCCCCCCCCCCCCCCCCCCTCTCTCTCTCTCTCTCTCTCTCTCTCTCTCTCTCTCTCTCTAAGACTTAGTCATAATTCTAAGCTTCATAAGCTTCCGCATAGCGTGGTCTTGTGTTAAACAACTGACGCAATTTAATTTACTATCAGAGCGGGTTACTCTTCAAGGACTTAACCGTCTAAAGTAAAATCCGTTGAGCTTTAGAATCATGTCTACTCATGAGTAGAGTGTCGTCACACCACCTCCATATTTTGATGGGTCTAAATACGTCTATTGGAAGGCTATGATGAGGGTATTCTTGAGATCCATTGACCCTATGATTTAGGTTGTTTTTGAACAATGATAGACTATGCCCACAGAATAAGTCGTGATTGATGGTGTATCCATTAACATTCTCAAAGATAAATCCAATTGTAGTGTTGATAGGAGATGCTATGCCAAAACAGTGAAAAAATGACTCAAAACAGTGAAAAAATGCCAAAACACAAGATTTAAACCAAATCTTGGTTTATTAGTTGACATATTTTACGACGGACCATGTCCGCCATAAAAGTAAGAAAGTCCATCACTAATTCATGAAGCCACGCAGAATGGGCATGAGTTTTACGATGGACCAATATCTGTTGCAAATTGTTATTTTGTGATGGATATAATCCTTTAAATTTTACGACGGATTATATCCGTCGCAAAATTAGTTTTTTCGACATTCCTAGTCCATTTCTATGCACTTGGATCCACTAGTTGCTCACATAGACTAATGAAGAGCCAATCATTCTAATGCTTAGTGATTTTATAACATTCGATGGAATCTAGGATACCATTGTTACCATTGATATAACTCCATTTATAATCATTAGTGCGTCAAGATCTTACAAGGACTTGTAAGCCGAACATGATAGTATGGGATATCGTATTCGAGTTGTCGGCCTATGCTAGGGCGACGAGTCTCCCCTTAATGTCTATTGAGAAATAATTGAGGTGACATGTTATATTACAATAGGATATTTAGTTATTGGTAATTTTAGTGACGAGCCATATTATAATAGGATATTTAGTTGTTGGTGATATTGGTAATGGCCTATCATGCTATTATGAGAATTCGGTGATAAACCCTTTTCGCATTGACCTATGTTGGCTGATGAGCACTAACCGTATTTGTGATTATCCTTGTGTGATAAGTCATTAGTGTTTGATTGATTGTACAAATTAAACTATTGGGTGATGAACCCTAAATTGGATTAATGGACATTGGTGAAGAGACGTTACGTGCCGCAACAAGCCATGTGATCTGGCTAGTAACACGTGATATAATAGTGGTAGCCTAGCTTCACCAAATTGTTGTTTGAACTTGGATCAATAAATACTTGGTCAATCATGCATATCATGGCATTTGTTGGTAATGCTAGTGGCAAGCCATATTACATAAGATAGATATTTTGTGGATGATGTGGTGATGAGAAATATTGAAGTTTTTGTTTATTCCCGGGACATACATTTGCATATCATATTATCCATGCACTTAATAAACCAGTTTAGGAACCTGTTTGTTTTGTTATGCAGTCATTAATTGCGCTTGATTGTGATTGATAACATATGTAACCTATGAAAATGAAACCACTTATTTGATCACTCGCTCCCACTTGGGATGGTGTTTTAAAGCACCAACCAGATGATTTTGTTAATGCAAGTACAGTTGAGGCTGACACATTACAGGAGAAGTACGTGGACCCCACAAAGTTCTCATACTTCTAGAGCTCGGATGGGCAGTTGTAGTCCAGCTTATTTCATTACCGGGATTATTTGGATAGTTTTGGGTGAAACACTTTATACTTTACACTTTATTCTTTGGACTTGTATCTTGAGATCCCCAGCTAAGTGGACTCCGTGATTTGGATGTATCGATGTATATTTTGGATCTTTGACTTAATTTTACTTATATTCAAACTTGTATACACTATTTAGTTTAGCTCTTACGATTGTTTGAATGCTAATAGAATTGTATAGGGAAATCGCACTTCCACAAAGCAAAAGTGACACCCAGAATATTGATGATCGAGTTCGTGCTCTACCCCTAAAATTCAGTGCATTACAAGTTAGTATTAGAGCATGCTTTTAAAGATAAACTAGACCGTGGGCTGGAGACTTACCATAATGTTTACGCTGATGTAGTTAGGAGTAAGAATTAGGGCCAATGAACCTTAGGATGAAATTACCTACGTTTGCTCGAGTTATAGAACTAGAACCTAGGTATTTGAACACTAGGACTACCTTGGTCGGTATTGTTACGTGCAAAGCCGATCATACAATATGTAACCTTTCACCCCATCACCATAACCGACAAAGGTACACTTTTAGGCCTTTGGTCCAACTTATCTCTCAACTAATAGTACATGAGAGTAAACATCACAACCAAATATCTGTAGCCTTAAGTAATCAACTACCTGATCACTCCATACTTCTTCTAGAATTTTACAATCAATGGTTGTGGATGGAGATTGATTTACTAAATAGCAAGCTGTAGAAATGGCTTCAGCCCATAGCTCCTCGCCGAGCCCAAAATTACTAAATATACTCCAGGTCATTTCAAAAGAATCTAATTCATACGTTCGACCACACCATTCTGTTCTAGTGTATGCCTCGTTGTGTTGTGCCTCAATATTCCCTCACTCTTACGGCATTGGTTAAATTTTCTTGAAGTAAATTCATCGTCGTTATCTGTCCTCAGAATTTTCACTTTCCGCCATATCTAATTTTTAACCATTAACTTTCAGGTCTTGAAAGTTGAGAGAATATCATATTTATGCTTAAGAAAGCAAATTTAAACATTCTTGGAGAAATCATCAATGAATGTAACAAAATATGACGACTCTCATCTAGAAACAACATGTGACAACCCCCACACATCAGAATGCACAGTCCAGTGGATCTTTACTATCATGCTTCCCGATTTTGAAGTGTAACATTGATTGTTTCCCATATATGCAATGATCATATATATAATTACCTTCATACCACGCTCGCTCATGTGACTTAGGCGCATATGCCATAAAACATATCAACGTGGACTTCACAATAGATGTTGTAGCTCCACCCGATATAATACTTCCGATCAATTTGTAAGGATTTACACTCCTCTGTGCTTTTATAACTGTGAGTGCCTCTTTTGAAACCTTTAGGAGACCTTCATAACTGGTGAACTTGAACCCAAGTGCATCTAGAGCTCCCTAAGAAATCATATTCTTCTTCAAATTTGGAGCGTGCCTCACATCGGTTAGAGTATGCTCCACCTCATCAAATATCCTGATACAAACCGAATTAATTTCGACACGATCATTGCCCGTAAAAACCAAGCCACCATCATACTCACTATATGTAGTGAACCAACTTCGATGAGGACAGCTCACATATCCAAAATCTACTCATAATAGAAGTAACCAATCTTGGAAATTGATAACACGTCACAACCATCTGATCCTTCACCGGATTCCGTTGAATTGGCTTCCTTCGAAGAATCATATGATATCTCCTTCCAAGTTTTGGGATATTGACAGACCTTCGTCTCATCCTCTGACAATTCCATCACTTTAACTTGCATTTATCTTTCGACTTGGATCTAGATCACGAATTCCCATTATCTTGCTTAGACGGTCTTCCCCGGGGAAAAAATGCATCCGTAGAAGTACATTTGCATCCGCTATTCTTTCTCAATTGTTTCAACCGAAGGGATGAGATAACGGTCTTAAGGTCCAAGGTATCCCTACCATAGCAGAGAGTATCAACCAGATGCTCAAATGACTTCGGGAAAGATGTCAACAAAATAAGGGCTTTGTTTTCTTTAATGATCTTCGCATCCTCGCTTGTCAACTTGCAAACTAGCTTATTGAATACGTTGATGTGCTTAGAGAGATCTGACCATTCTGCCATATAGACGATTGGTGAGTGACTTTGTCATGTAAATGCTCTCCAACTTTGCCCATAAGCCCATGATAGTCATCACCATCTGATCAAGTTCATCCCAATCCCCTTCATAAATTTCGGACGATGCACTTTCCCAAGGAGTGCATGTTATTGTCATTGCTGAACTAAGAGAGCTAATATCTCAATCTACGCTCTAAGACGACTTGTTAGTCTCTAATACCACTTGTTGGGCATAGAAGCAACCTCGAATAAGAATCAAACAAGCAATAGAGAAGTAAAAATCTAAGCAAACACAGAGAGCACACAGATTTTAATATGTAAAACCTTTGCGGGAAATATTAATTCAAAGCTACGATCAGTCCACTATAATCAAAAGAAGGTTACAAGAGATGTAAAAATTTACAATAGCAACTCAATGCTTTCCCTTCAAAACCTTTGAGTTTTCATGTTAGGCTCTCCTCTCTTATTTAGTTCTCAACCCTAATCGTAATTAGTAAGGTATTTATATATTATATACTTCCGTACAAGATTATGAAACAAAAATCTGCACTTACACATTCCATCGGTCGGATTGATTGAACCTTCGGTCAGACCAAATGGAACCTACTCACACACATCAGTTGAAGAAAAAACGTGCAAAAGTGAACAATGCACAATCAAAGAATCCACTCCTAATTCTGTCAAACCGAAGGAACACTAGTTGAGCCAAAACAGGGCTTCTCTGAGCTAGGATTAAAGGCACTCGATCAACAAATTCTGATCTAGTGCTAGTTTGGCACTAGCCCAATTTTGCCTAGCTTGGACGAGTCACCCCAATCTCATGTGAGTCATGACTCAAGTCAAGGCCGCATGGGCCTGTTTGACTCTTAAAACTGTGCTCATTCTTGCTATGTGCTGGGTCCACTACCTCTGTCAGGTGGATTTCCATGGTGAAAGCTATAAGATATGTTTGGATGGCTAATGACCTGAATGTCTAATTTCTCCCTTTGAATTTGGACACCACCAAAATTTCCTTTTTAACCATTCATTCAATTATCATTGGTAGGGTGGTTGTGACTGTCTGGTCATTGTGATCATTGGTCCAAGCTCCACCCACAATAGGGTACATAATTTGGATGGTATAGAATTACCCACAGGTATGGTGGATGCAGATTTCCTGCTAAAGCCTTTCGCATGAAGTTAACCTAGTTGGGGCCCACTATGATGTTTGTAAGAAATCTAGCCCTCCATTCATTTTTTTGAGCTCATTTTATGACTTGGGACCAAAAGTGAGTAGGATCCTAGACTCAAGTGGGCTTCATTGAAGGAAAAGGTGGGTAGGGAAATTCCTACAGCTGAAACCTCCATGGGTCGACAGTAATGTTTACATGCCATCTATACCATTCATAACCTTATTCTTATTGGGATGAACTGAAAATAAAAATATTAGCTGATTCAAAACTTCTGTGGCCCCGTGAATATTTCAACTGTGGACATTTAATTCTCATGTCTTCGGTAAACTTGAGTATTAGATCCGGCTCATTTTTGACCCCATGTAATAAAATGATTTCACAAAATGGATGGACAGGGTGGGTTCCTCACAAACATCACAATGGCCCCACCTTGGTTTCAAGCGCATGAACTTCATGGGAAAGGCTTTGCAGGAAATCCGCGTCCCATGTATGGGCCAAGGTGTACTCCGCGACGAGCCTCGATTTTCTATGCAGTTATCAATTGGATGCAGGAACACATGTTCAAGGTGTGAGATTCTCTCTCGTGCAAAAGAATTGAAGCGGGTCCACTTCTTTGATGGGCCACATGTGCATGCGAGAAATGGATGGTTAAAAGTATTAAGCAAAGGAGCACTATATGATGAGTCAGATCAGCCTAATTTAAGGACTTCTCTCACCAGGCATCTGGTGTGGCCGGCCTGATGTGCGGCTCGGATCACAATAAAATGTGTGATTGGAAGTGCATTAGCATGGTGAGATGTCTATATTATAAAGGGAGTGGGGTGAATCCTTGCTCTTGCTTGGGCAGTAGACTCTCAAGAGTTTCAACGCCCAGTCAAGGTTTCGAATACCCATAGGTGGTGAAATAAGCAGATAAATCCACTATGAACATATATGACTAGAATTTAAGAAGTCCACCTACTCAGCCACTTGCAAAATTTTTGTAATGATCGGGCAATTGTCAGATGGTGGGGTTTTTCCTCCGAAGATAAGTTGTGTTTTGCCTTTTACAAGTAGAGTTGTACACAAGTTGAACTAAGTAAAGCTTGGCACAGGTCCGCTCGGCTCGATCACTACCTAATCCTAGCTTGAACTCGGCTTGGCTCGATCCTCAAGCCTGACTGGCCAACTCGACTCGGTTTAGTCAGCAGCTTGGGCCAGTTCGAGCCTGTGCGACATTTTTCTCAAACACAGAGTGCATCTTCAATTTTTCACATAATGCAAAACCGTAACAACACTTTACATGTATTTCATCAAACACTCGGCGAGTAACATCAAAATCAAGATATGAGGGCAATCTTATAATGTAAAGTTTTTTTTTTCTTTTTTTTTTGTAGTGATTGTTTCGTATCCATTCCTTCCTCGCCACCAGCCGATCTCATGAAGAATGTATGCACCCGAAACAACACTTTGCTGAGTCATTTCATCAAACACTCGACGAGCAGCATCAATATCAAAATAACTGAGTCACCGAGCCAATTCTATTCGAGTCAATTCAAGTTAAGGTTCAATCCGAGTCGAGTCGAGGTCAAGCAAGCTCAAACTCTGCTCGAAATTTTTCTCCAAAAACCAGCTCGAATCGGTCTGAATCCAGTTTCAAGTCAAGGCGAGTCGAGCTTTTCCAAGTCGAGTCAAGCGAGCTGACCGAGATAACTCAACTCGTGTACAACTCTATTTACAAGAAATGACTTCTCAAAATACCAATGCAATCAAACAAAAGGAAAAACTATCGGTCATTAGGAGCAACTGCAAGAATAAGTCTCTTGAAAGAACTACGTGATATTAGATAAAAGGCAAATCCACCGTATGAGCATAGATTTGGATTACTACTATAACTAAGAATTACCATTACTAGATTATCGTTACTCCTAAAATAACTCGAGATAAAGTCAATAATAGATTTGGTTTGATTGGTGTGAGACCCTTTAGACCTTTACTCTAACAGTTACAGTAGTTGAAGACTCTCTCTATATCCTTCTTTTGCTACATTTCTTCCCGTTGATTGTTCCTCTTCTCTCAATCAAGCTCTACTTTTCTCGGTCACCACTCATTCATCAACCATACATTGGCTGCATCACTTTTATTGGTGGTCTGAGGAAATGTAGTATTAATTCTTTGCTAGTTATGATTTTGTAAAAAGCCCTCCAAGTATCTTGAAAATCTTTCTATGCACCTCCCATTTCTCATGCAACGCCGCATGTTATTCTCCTATTGGCTTTTATGGGGATTGCCAGAAATTGGGTACAACATTGGCCCCCACATCGCTTTGCCTTTAGGAAAAAGGTAAAAGCAGCATTACTCTGTTGCCCAATGCAATTAATGCAATCGGCCATTGGTCCACATGTCATCTCCCCATTAATTTTACCCGATCAAGGCTAAAACCGAACGACAAACTTTGTTGTCAGTTCCTTGGCTATCCTTGTGACACATTGCACATAATCATCTCATATGATGAGTCATGATCGCCCTTTCATTAATGTGCACGCATCATGGCCGATACATAAACACAACTCAGAGTCAGTTCTTAGCGTTCTTCACCCTTTTCCTTTTTCTCTTATTCCAATTTCTTCTTCATCCAATTTCCTTCCGATTACTATGGCTGCTTCTTCTTTCTCTTTCATTCTAGTTTTCACCCTGGAATATTTTATTAAAGACCTGGATATCATTTCTTCGGGAATGGTCATTGACCTCCTTTTCAAAACTCCTATTGAACCCAACAAGCCATTTTTTACACTCGGCCCAACCTTCCATCCCGATGTCACCTAAGACAGCTTCATGAGATCAAATCTTGCTTCCCAAGGTGTCGTGATGAAGTTATGCTCATTAAATCCGATCAATTCCCGGATCCTTCCAATGCCTTCAAACCTCCAAGAGCATGGGCGAAGCTTATGAATGGTTGGGAAGAATGGCATGCTCGTGTAGAAGCACAACATGATGATACTTGAAAATGGGTTGGGATTTATGATTGTATTAAATTTTCCTTAACATGAGTATTCAACCAATACTCTTCTTCTTGCATTAGCATCGACCTTCTGGAGTTGATTGGCTAACACATTTCATTTTGGATGCGGCCCCATGGGTCCAACAGTTATGAATGTATCTGCCTTCACCCATCTTTTGCCATTTGGTGAGCCTGTTTATCCCAATTTTGCTATGAAGGATCCACATCCCCTCACTCTTCTAGACAAGTCCGGCAAGACTTATTCCACTTTTATGGCCCTTCAATGCAAATCCCATGGTGAAGTTGATGACCAAGAGCATACGACTTTCCTTCTAATGTGAATCTGCATACTTTCTCTGTATGAAGCACACCATGTATATGCCATCTAATCTTGTTATATTATGGGTTTGACCAGGCTAATTGGACTAAAAAAAAAAAGACCATTCCAAAGATCAGGTGGGCCACACCACAAGCAAAAGTTGTGATGGGCACATGTACTGATAGAAAAAATTAAATGATTATTTGTAGGGCTTGGCGCGAATTGTACATACTATCTAATCCAATCAGATGGTTTAAATAACCAAGATGATTGGGATGCAAAAAATCAGGGCATTCCAATACTCGGTGGGCCATACCATAAGGAAGTACACCCGGCCACCATTAAAACTATCCACACACTTGTTTATATATATATATATTGGCTTGTTTTTTTGACACTATGAACGTTGTCTCGTGTGTGAACACGTGGCGTGGAATGATGCCCTTGCTTTTTCAGCTTTCTCCATTTGTCGATTCTGGTTTTTTTTTTTTTTTTTTTAAATAAAAAGTTAACTCATATATAAAAGTGTGTTTGTTTTAGACAATCTCAAGTGTAGGATGACATTGTAATAATAAATTTGGGAGTTTGAGGTCAATCCACATGAAATTTGTGAGAACATGACACAATGAAAAATTTACGTATAGTGGGATTTAGTGACGGACAAATATATTTGCAAAGGATTCGGTCCGTCACAAATTAAGATTTTATGACGGATTTTGGTCCGTCGCAAAGCACCGCCCAAAAACTGACTTAAAACAATTAGTGACGGATTTTATTTGATTTTGCGGCGGATCATGGTCTGTCGTGAATTCACTTTTGCCCCAACCTACTATATATATATATGCTTTAAAATTGATATTTAAATGCTTTGCAATATCACAATAAAAATCCCAATCTAAATCTTTAGTATTTTATTAGAAATTGAGATTTAGAAAATGAAGTTTAAAAAAAATGAGATTAAAAAAATAGAGATTTTGTTAAATAATTGATATTTTGAAAAGGAAGATTGAGAAGTTTAAAATTTTTATGATTTAAAAAATTAAAAAAAAAAGTTGAGAAGTTTAAAAAAATAATTAACAATGTTGGAGAAAAAATTGAGATTTTGAAAAATAAATAAATTGTGATTTAATAAAAACCTAAAATTTGAAAAAAAATTAAGAAGTTTGAATAAAATTGATAATTTGGAAAAAAAAAGATTTTGAAAAAGAAAATTGAAAAGATTAAAAAAAAAATGGGAAAAATTTGACCACTTTGAAAAAATATATATTTTTTGAAAAAGAAATTGAGATTTTGTATTTTGAATTTTTTTTTTGAAAAGTTCGATGAGAATTGATAAGTTAAAAAAAAACGTTTTAAAAAAAGAAAATATAGTAGTTCGAAAAAATAAAAATTTTGAAGAAAAAATGAGATTAAATAAACAAGATTTTGACAAAAAGCTGACATTTTGAAAGGAAAAAATTGAGAAGTTTAAAAAATTATGATTTTGAAAAAAATAATAATAATGATTTAAGAAAACATCGAGATTTTGACAAAAAATTGTTATTTTGAAAAGGAAATTTGAAAAGTTGAAAACAAAATTGTGCTTTTGAAAAAAAAAAAAAATAGCATCTTGAAATTTTTGAGAAGATTGAATAAATTGTTTAGTTCGAAAAAAAAAAAAAAAGATTTTTGAAAATAAATTGAGATTTTGATAAATAAAAAAAAAAAAGAATTTGTATTTTGAAAAAAAAAATTTAAGTTTGATAACAAAAATGATATTTTGAAAAAAAAAAGATTAAAAAATGGACATTCTGACAAAAAATTGACATTTTGAAAAAGAAAAATAAGTAGTTAATTTTCTTATAATGAGTAAAAAAAATTAGATTTAAAAAACATTGAGATTTTAACAAAATTTTAACTTTTGACAAAGAATTTTGATAAGTTTTTTTATTAAAAAAAAATGATTTTGGAAAAACAAAGTTCCAAGGTTTGGAAAAATAATGACAATGTTTGAGAAATTTTGAGATTTTAAAAAATTTTGAGAAAAAAAAATAAATTGAGATTTTGAAAACTAAAGTTATAAAAAATTTGAGATTTTGAAAACTAAAGTTATAAAGTTTTTTTTTTTTTAAAAACATTGTTTGAGAAAAATTGAGATTAAAAAAAAAAAAAAAAGAAAAAAGAAAAAAAAAGAAAGAGAAGCTGAGAGGTTGAAAAACTGATATTATTGCCCAAGTATGATAGAAATGTAATTGCAAGAAAAACTTATAATGATGAGTTTGATCAAATTCTATGATCAGCCCATCCTAAAATTGATTTGAACAGTCACATATGTTTGGAATGTGCTGAAGTACGATAGAGAACAAAATTCTGCTCAAACTAATATGAAATAAATCAGATCCATCTAAAACACTTTTAAAATGGGTATGATTAGTTTGTCTATATATAAACAGATTTTAGGAACAAGTGAACATAATTGATTTACATAAAATACATCAATTTGGCTCACACGGTTATTTATCATTATTTCTATTAATATGGCCCACTTTTGATTTTGAGCTTCACAATTTTGGGAATCACTTCCTAAAATAAGATGGTAAAACATATGGACGATGGTGTGGATTTACAAAAAATACATCAATGTGAGCCCTACACGGTTAGGTAACACCCACTAAGGGAGACTGGATTAGGTGCGGCCCGATCTCACCCAACACAGTGTGGCCTCGACTGTGGGGACCCACCTTGATGATGTGTTATATATCCATGCTGTCCATCTTTTTTTCCAGCCTATTTTTGAGCAGGATATAAAAAGTCATGTAGATTTAAATCTTAGGTGGACCAGCCCATCGGAAAGAGAGGTAATATATTGTCTCACCATTAAAAAGTACAAAAGGCCCGTTGTAAGGTTTTAATAGTGGTTATTTGCAATCCAACTTGCTGATAATGTCAAGAAGATATGAATGAAGGGAAATTATGAAGATTAATCTGGTCCAAAACTTTTGCAGCCTGCAAAAGGTTTTTAATGGTTATTCATCACTATTTGATTGGTATGGCCCATTTGAGATTTGGAATCACATTAAAATATGATGGAAAAACATATGGATGGTGTGGATATACAAAAAATACATAAGGTGGGCCCTGCGTGGTCAGGATAACACCTATGAGGAGTTATCCCAAGTAATAGCTAATATGCTCCCATTCTCAACCAGGATGCGGATTAGCTATTGAACCCAACGATAACCAATTTTGCAACTAATGTGATGTCGCCGTATTCTTTTTAAAGCATGGGCCAAAGAATGAGGTAGATCTAAAGTTCAAGTGAACCCCACCTTAAAAAAGAGTGGGATAGTGACACTCAATGTTGACACCTTCTTTGGGCCCACTATGATCTTTATTTGAGATCAAACTTGTTTATAAGTTAATACAGACATGGAATAAGGGAAAACATAAATATTAGCTTGATAGAAAACTTCTGTAGCATTGAGAAAATTTTAATAGTAGGTGTTCAATTCCCACTATTTTATGTGGTGGGGTACACTTGAACTTTTGATCTAGGTAATACTTTGGCTCATGCTCTAAATGTATGTCTCCAAATGGATGGACAGTGTGGATACAACACATGCATCATCCCACATGACTAAGTGACATCACGTAAGTAGGTTGGAGTATTACTCAATACACTTTTCTCGTAATGAGTAAACTAAATTGGGCCCACCGTCAATGCACCTGGTTTATCTGCTCCGTCCATCTGTTATTCCAGATCATTTTAGGGTTCAGCACAAAACTGATGCATATCCAAAGCAAGTGGACAGTGGAAGTATTGATTTTCACCGTTGAAACCTTTCCAAAGCCTTCCAGTGATGCTTATTTGTCATTCAACCTGTTCATAAGACCACACAGACATGGATGAAACGAAAACACAAATATCATCTTGATCTACAACTTCCGTGGCCCCTAAGAACTTTTAAACAGTAGAGGTTCATTTAACACTGTTTCTAATGGTGTGGTCCACTTGAACTTTTGATATATTTCATTTTTGGGTTGAAGACCTAAAATTATCTGGTAAAACGGATGGCCGGAGGGGATAAACTACATTCATTCACAGTGGGCCCCACAGAGTTTACAAAGTACGCTAAGCGTACTGAGTTACTCGGTACGCAATCCTAGCCAGCCCCGTGGCTCTCTCGCCCTAATCCTCTCCTCTCTCTCGTATGTCCTAATCCTCTCCCTCCTCTCTCTCTCTCTCTCTCTCTCTCTCTGAAGCTCGGTTGAAGGCTCATTCACGAACGTGAGGTATCTCTCTCTCAATCTCTCCCAATCTCAATGCCGATTTAGGAATTTGGGTATTTAGTAATTTGTGGATTCCCGATTCGATGTGGACCATCATTTGGGGATTTGGGGATTTTAGGGCTTACGGATTTCAATGTGGACCCCGAATTGGGGTTTTTCTGATTTTACAATTTAGGGATTTGGGGATCTGAGGATTTTCGGAATTGGGGATCTCACCTTCTATCTTTTATTTATTTATTTCTCTTTTCTTTATTGACATTTAGAAGTCCAATCCATTGATCTAGACTGTTCATTAGGTCCAAGGCATTTCATGGGGTTGCCATGTAAACATCATACCAATCTGACAAATATCAACCATTTGATCAATGGCCTTTAATACGGACAGTCAAGATCATTTACTCACAAATAGGCCCAATAAAAAAAATTTGATCCATCTATTTACTGGGGCTAATAATGGATTGACCATGATTCTAAAGAACTATTTATTTTATTTTATATGCAGTTGTAACCATCCCATCTATGGCTTGGAAAAAAGGATGGCTATAAGAGATAATGCTGAACTAATCTAATCGGAGTAATGTTTGCATGGTAATGAATGAAATGTATTCTGAACTTAATGGACAGTTTGGTTGATCGGACTGTCCAAGTAAACTGATGCAACTAGGAGCACTGTAACTTATAGTGCTCTGATTAGAGCACTGGGTGATACAAACCTGAAAGGGAAAGCAAATAAATTAATAAGAAAAGAAAGAGATTGCAGAAAAAAGATCCAACAATCCTCTAGCCAAATGCAAGTCTGTGAGCAGGCTCAATAGTCTTCTAGTCTTTAACTAGAGATCACTTTTCCCCCCCTTCAACAGCTACCATAGAGAACAAGAAATTTCATAAAGAGAATATTAATCAGCTTTTTTTTAAAATAAAAAATAAAATTCCATAGGCCATAGGTCCTATTTATAATTAACCTTAAAATCTGTAATAAAGGATATAGAATTTAAAAATATGTGAAAATAGGAAAGCACCTAAATAACAAAGCATTCTAATAAACCTCTCAAAAAAAAGAAAAAGGAAAGAAAAGAAGATGCCTAAAATAAGAAGATACTTGATAAGAAAATATTTAAAATTATTCTTGCTTAAAATAAAGATATGAAAGAAAAAACAGATTTCCTAATCTAGAGATTTGAAAGAAAATGAAAGTGGTGATGGCCTAAAAAAAGGAAGATTGTCCTTCTCTTGTACACGTGCGGAGTGTGCTCGCGTGAGATGCGGGCCTTTTCTTCAAATCTTGAACAATCGGTATGTGTGGCCATTTGGTTGCATCACTGGACCATCTCTTATTTGAGTAATATAGCATAGATTATTAACTCCTGACCTGAGTTGCTAAAGATGGGCCACTTGCCGCTAGCATCTCAATAGTACACCTCATAGGTGTCAAGATGATCCAGATCATTGAAATGGTCGGCCAACAAGTTGGTGGTCATAACTACAGGGATTGGACAATCCTAGTCACACAGTAGTTGTGAATTTTGCCTACTGAACGTAATTTTGAATGTGTCTAGTTCTCCTAAGTTTCTAACTTGTAGTTTAAACTGACCTTTTACAATGCAATTCACTAGAGCATCGAAACACGGCCACAATTTATTTCGTTTTGGATGTATTTAGTGGCATTTCCCAACCCCCTTAGAGGCCAAGATCCTTGTTCAAGACCTTGTCAAGTGCGAATAAAGTAACTTCACCCAATCTTGTTCTCTATGGATCCCTAAGCTCAGGCAGATCGATCCAAAAAGCAGGTGGGCCACACCATGTAAAACGATGCCTATAACCTGTAAAATTGTGTCCTAGCCCACTTAGTTTTGGACTTGGACTGACCTGATTTTTTAGTTTCCATCTTTTATTTAATGTTTTTTTTAAAAAAAAAATCATTTGTTGTACTGGTTAAAGGGCTAGGATCAGCCCATTAGTGAAAATATGGGGCATACCTATCCACAATGGGACCCACAACTACCAGGAGAAAGCTTTTACTTGGTAACTTTCCCTATTGCTAATATATTGTGCTAGGCACACAGTTTCACAGCTTACTGGCTCGATGACATGTCATTTGTCCATGACTGGAAGTGCTCATTAGACCTTTGACATGCCATAGGTGAAATGGTCATTTAACAAAAAATCATCTTGGCTCCATGTATTTGTCTTTTGAACTTTGTTACGCTCAAACTGCATATAATCTCCTACTGTATTTGTACTTTCATTAACTTAGATGTGCACAATCATGTTAATTTGATCATTTGTCCCGTAACTCCTCAGAACCCGCTCTGTCGTAAGACATTATGGTGCATGACGGTTCCCAGGAGTAATGAATTATTATACAGAGTTGGATATCTTTTACTTTTTATAAATGTTGTTAATAGTTGGTTGGATGATGAATGTATTTGCAAATGTGAATGAAAATAAACAACTTGTAATATATATATATATATATATATATATATCATCAGTGGAGGATATTGTTTAGGGGAACATGATATTCTTGTAGCTTATGGTATGGTACCCCAATAGTGGTTGTATCTAGGGTTGTACATGAACCGAGTTAGCTCGGTTAGCTCGCTCGACTCGACTTGGTTCAAAACTGAGTTCGAGCCGAGTTGAGCTGATTTTTTGAGCTCGAAAAAATTTTGAATCGAGTTCGAGCTTGCCCAAGCTCGACTCGGCTCGGATCGAACCTAACTCGAATCGAACTCAGATCGAACCATTTTGGTGACTCGGTTACTTTGATATTGATGTTGTTCACCACGTGTTTGATGAAATGACTCAACGAAGTGTCAGCTGGTGGCAAGGAAGGTATGTTTCATCAAACAAATACGCTTAAAAAAAAAAAAATGATTTTGATGTTGCCTACAAGGTGTTGGATGAAATACCTGTAAAATGGTTGCTGTTGTTTTACATACAGTGAGAATTTGAAGGTGTAGTCCATGTGTTTGTGAAAATGCTGCACAGGCGAACTCGACTCGAACTGGCCCGAGCTGGTCAGTCAAGCTCGAGGACCTAGCCGAGCCGAGTTTGAGATGAGGTCAGCTAGTGCCAAAGCCGAGTCGAGCTGTGCCAAGCTCGACTCGGTTCGACTCGTGTACACCTCTAGTTGTATGTTACTAGTATGTGGTATATATTATTAGGTTAATTACTTTAATTCTACATGGTTACATTTTGAATTATGTTTCTTTAGTTTACAAATTTCGATGTGCTTGTGTATGTAGAATAGGACAATCAGTTACTCATTTGAGGGCTTTTATGTGGCCAGGTAGGCATAGATATAGTATGCTCTTTGATGCATAGAAATCCTCAAATTGTCTCTGTTTGGACAGTTCAAGACTAGATAGATTGTAATGCTTTCATTTTACCAATTTAAATGCACTTGCCTTTTCTATGCGTCATCTCTCCTTGTTCTTTCTGGATATGTTTATTACGTTTATTTCCATTGTCAAATATCCTCACTTTATGTCGATACTTGACGTGGAAATAAAATGCAAGATCAACATATCTGGAGAGACATGGGAGATGCTACTGGAATTTCGGCGTAGGCATTTAAATTGGAAAATGAAAGCATTACAATCTATCCTGTCTTGGATGGGTGATCGATTTAGTCAATTAGGTAGACATTCTTTCGTAATCAAACTTATGCACATTATTTTATATGATACTAGAGATGGCTTCCATGACACCATGCAAGAATTGGATGAGGGTAGAAATGTTAACCCCTGAATACATGTAAGGTGTTGCAACATTCCTAGAGTACGGGAAACGGAATTCAAATGGGGTTGATTGTCACAGTTGTCCTTGTGCCAAGTGTCGTAATATACGTGGGAAGATAACATTAGAAACAATTTCCGAACATTTGGTTTGCAATGGCATAGATGAAACGTACACGACATGGTTTTTCCGTGGGGAACAACGTCTCAATACAGATGCGAGTACATCTGCTAATAATTGTAACGAAGATATGTTGTCGGTCGATTTGGTGAATGATGCTTTCGGTCGTTTTCAACCCAATGACTTGGATGCATATATAGATGAGGTTAATGATGAAGATGGATATTGAACCTCATGATGACTTGGGCGATGATTCTCGGTATAAGAAGTTAATGGAGGATGCGAAACAACCCCTATAGTCATCGTGTAAACCCGAGCATACAAAGTTGTGTATGATAGTGGAGTTGATGAGTATGAAGGCTAGGTTTCAGTGGTCAAACAATAGCTTTACAGAGTTGTTAAACTTGCTCGAGAAAATTCTGCCAAGCGAGGACTCTTTGCTGGATAGTACATATTATGTAAAGAGGTTGATCGGTTCATTGGGTATGAACTATGAGACAATACATGCATGCCCTAACTATCATATTCTGCACTGGAAGGACCATGTTTAGAGTAGGGGTGTACACCGAGTCGAGCTGGCCTCAACTCGACTTGGCTCGACCACTAGCTGACCCCAGCTCGAACTCGGCTCGGCTCGGTCCTCGAGCCTAACTGGCCAGCTCGACTCGGTTCGGTTAGTAGTTCGAGCCAAGATCGAGCTGAGTTTGCCCGTGTAACATTTCCACAAACACATAGACTGCACCTTCAAAATCTCACTGTTTTACATATAACAGCAATGATTTTACAGGTATTTTATCAAACACATTCTAAGCAACATAAAAATCAAGAAAAAAAGGGTATTTGTTTCATATACATACCTTCCTTGCCACCAGCCACACTTTGTTGAGTCATTTCATCAAACACTTGGTGAGCAACATCAATATCAAAGTAACCGAGTCACCGAACTAGTTCGATCCGAGTTCGATTCAAGTTGGGTTTGATTCGAGTCGAGTCTAGTTGGGGCCAGCTCGAACTCGGCTCGAACTCATTTTCAAGCTAAAAAATCAACTCGACTTGGCTCGAACTCAGCTTCGAACCGAGTCGAATCAAGCTTTTTCGAGTCATGTTGAGCGAGCTAACCGAGCTAGCTCAGTTCATGTACACCCCTAGTTTAAAGGTGTACACAAGTCGAACCGAGTCAAGCTTGGCACAACTTGACTCGGCTCGGCCACTAGTTGACCCCAGCTCGATCTCGGCTTAGTCCTCGAGCCTAACTAGCCAGCTCGGCTCGGTTTGGTTAGCAGCTCGGGCCAGTTCGAGCTAAGATCGAGCCTGTGCGGCATTTTCACAAACACATGGAGTGCACTTTCAATTTCTTATTGTATGTAAAAGAACAGTAGCTATTTACAGGTATTTCATCAAACACCTTGTAGGCAACATCAAAATCAAGAAAAAAAAGGGTATTTGTTTCATATGCATACCTTCCATGCCACTAGCCGACACTTCGTTGAGTCATTTCATCAAGCTCTTGGTGAGCAACATCAATATCAAAGTAACTGAGTCATCGAAATGGTTCGATTCGAGTTGTGGTTCAATTCAAGTCAAGTCGAGCAAGCTCGAACTCGGTTCAAAATTTTTTCGAGCTCAAAAAATTAGCTCGACTCGGCTCGAACTCAGTTTCGAATCGAGCTTTTTCGAGTCAAGTCAAGCGAGCTAATCGAGCTAACTCGATTCGTGTACAACCCTAACCATGTTGATAAGCAGTGTTGTCCAAAATGTGGAACAAGCAGATGGACATTTGATAGTGTTTTAAGATCAACTGTCCCAGGTGTACTTGTAAGGTGCTAAGGTACTTCCCATTAACAATGAGGTTAAAAAAAACTTTACTGTATACCGGAGATTGCAGAGAATATGATATTGCATTCAAAGTCGGCTGAAAATGATATTTGCATGCGTCATCCAGTGGATTCATATATGTGAAAGATTGTAAATGGAAAATATGCTAATTTTGTTGCGGAGCTACGTAACGTCCGTTTGAGACTTGCAATGGATGGATTCAATCCTTTTGGGAATATGAGCAACTCATATAGTTGTTAGCCTGTTATGATTGTTACGTACAATCTTCCACCTCATTTATCCATTTGGAAGGAGTTTACCATGTTAACACTTTTGATCTCCGGAAAAAAAGTCTAAGACATGACATTGACATCTACTTACAACTGTTGATTATAGTGCTGCTTGAATTGTGGAAATGATTCATGACATATGACTCGCATGGTAAGAATATGTTCACAATGAGGGCAATTTTATTATGGGCAATACATGATTTTTCAGCATATGGACATCTTTTTTGTTGTAAGATATGAGGAAAGTATGCATGCCCTATTTGTAGTGAGAAGACAGAATTGGTCTAGCTTTAACATGGAAAGAAGTTCGCATATATGGGATATAGAAGATTCCTACTATCAGGTCATAATTTTAGGACCGAAAGAATCAGATTTAATGAGAAAGAGGAAAAAAGGAAGGCTCCGAAGCGTATGAAAGGTTCTGATATACTACGTAAAGTGAATAGTATTCAAACCGTTTTCAGAAAGCAAGTGGGAAGGAATAGGAAAAAGTCAAAGGATGACTCGCATAATATCACTGCCTAGACGAAGAGATCATTCCTTTTTTACTTGCCATACTGGGAACATTTGCCCATTCTTTACAATTTGGATGTGATGCATGTTAAGAAAAATGTCACCGAGAACCTCATTGCAACAATCTTTGACACAAAAGATAAGACTAAGGATGGTTTACAAGCCCGTCAGGATCTTCTGGTTATGAAGATAAGAAAGTCATTGTGGCCTGAAGAAATGAACGACATGTTATTCTTACCCAAAAATCTTTTCATGTTGTCCACATCTGAAAGAGACTTGTTTTGTCGGACCTTGAACAATTTGAAAGTCCGAGAGGGTATTGTGCAAACTGGACACATCGTGTCAATGTAAAGGATTGCCAACTCAAGGTCCTTAAGTTGCATAATTATTACATTGTGATGCAACAATTGCTACCAGTATTGTTGATGTATTCGTTTTTAGGGAAAAAGAAGACACTGCGCGTCGCCCTTTGCGTAATGTCAAGATTCCTCAACGTCGGTCATGTGTTTAGAAGTTATTAATCGTGAAGAGCTTCAAAATATTAAAAACAAAATAGTGAAAATATTATGTGTATTTGAAAAATACTTTTCTCCATCTTTTTTTTTTTGTTCCAATGACACACCTAATAGTGCACTTAACGAAGGAGGTACAACTTCGTGTACTTGTTAGATATCGGTGGATGTACCCTTTTGAGAGGTAACATTAACTGTAAGAATTTATCAACTTTGTTTTTGCCGATATCTTACAGTTAATGTTACTTCTCAAGATGGTACATCCACCGATATCCGACAGGTCCACAAAGTTGTACCTCCTCTACTAAGTGCACTATTAGGTGTGTCATTGGAACAAAAAAAGGTGGAGGAAAGTATTTTTCGAATACACATAATGTTTCTATTATTTTGTTTTTCATATTTTGAAACTCTTTACGATTAATAACTTTTGAACATATGACATTGAAGAATCTTGACATTACGCAAAGGGCGGCGCGCAGTGTCTTCTTTTTCCCCTAAAAATGAGTGCATCAACAATATTGGTAGTAATTGCTACATCACAATGTGATAATCATGTGACTTAAGGGCCTTGAGTTGGCAATCCTCTAAATTGACACGATGTGTTCAGTTTGCACAATATCTTCTTGGGATTTACAAATTGTTCAGGGTCCGACAAAACAAGTCTCTTTCAGATGTGGACAACGTGAAAAGGGTTTTGAGTAAGAATAACTTGCCGTTCGTTTCTTCAGGCCACGATGACTTTCTTATCTTCATAGACTGAAGATCCTGACGAGCCTGTAAACCATCCTTAGTCTTATCTTTTGTGTCCATGATTGTTGCGATGAGATTCTTGGTGACATTTTTCTCAACGTGTATTACATCCAGATTGTGATGAATGGGCAAATGCTCCCAGTATGACAAATAAAAAAGGACTGATATCTTCGTCCAGGCAGTAATATTATGCGAGTCATCCTTTTAACTTTTTCATATTCTTTCCCACTTGCTTTCTGAAAACGGTTTATCCTAAAGTCATGACCTAATGGCAGGAATATTCTGTCCCATATATGCGAACTTCTTTCTATTTTAAAGCCAGACTGATTCTGTCTCGTCACTACAAATAGGGCATGTGTACTTTCTTCTCGTCCTACAACTAGAAAGATGTCCATATGCTGGAAAATCATGTATCCATAATAAAATTGCCATCATTGTGAACCCATTTTTACTGTGTGAGTCATATGTCACGGATCCTTTCCACAATTCAAGCAACTCTACAATCAACGGTTGCAAGTAGATATCAATGTCATGTCCTGGACCTTTTTTTCCGGAATCAAAAGTGTTAACATGGTAAACTCCTTCCGCATGCATAAATGAGATGGAAGATTGCATGTAACAATCATAGCAGACCATCAACTATATGAGTTGCTCATATTCTCAAAAGGATTAAATCCATCCATTGCAAGTCCCAAACGAACATAACGTGGCTCCACAACAAAATCATCATACTTCCATCTATAATCTTCCACATAGATGAATCCATAGGATGATGCATGCAAATATCATCTTCAGTAGACTTCGAATGCCATATCATATTCTTTGCAATCTCCGGTATATTGTAAAGTCTTTTTAACCCCGTTGTTAATGGGAAGTACCTTAGCACCTTACAAGGTACACGTGGAACAATTGACCTTACAACACTATCAAATGTCCATCTACTTGTTCCGCATTTTGGACAACACTGCTTATCAACATGGTCCTTTCAATACATAATACAATCGTTAGGGTATGCATGTATTGTCTCATAGTTTATACCCAGTGAACTGATCAAAACCCACAGAAACCAGAAAACCTATTAAAAAGAAATATTAGGATGTAATAAACCCTAAGTCTTGTGTAATGGATAGAGTTATATATCTATACTTGGGGGCATTGGATGCATGTAAGTGGGAAGCTACTTCCAGGTGACTATCTCTCTCCGGTGACTAGAAAAGCCTTCGCCCACTATTGACCACCGCTGGCGAAAAGAGATGGAAAGGTTCACCTTCTCTTTCGCTCCTTTGGAATGTGGATCGTTCACAGTGAATTGTTGTGCCGCTTTAAAAGGGAAATACATACAGATTTCGAAATATTTGTATTCTCTTTCACACACTGATTTTCTCTCTCCGAAAATGGATTGACGTGTGAAACTTCTGTGGTAACAACCATGTTGTATGTGCTAGATCTACAGATTCTACATTGTCCACCCATTTTGCCTGATCATTTTATGGCACGAGCCCAAAAACAAGGCAGATGCAAAGCAGTGGACCACAACACTGAAAGAAGTGGGGATTGAATGACTTCTGTTGAAACTACTCTAGGGCCCACCATGATGTTTATTTGCCATCTAACCTGTTCATAAGGTCACACAAACCTGGATGAGGGGATAACACAAATATCAGCTTGATCTGAGCCTTCTTTGGCCCTAATAAGTTTTCAATGTTAGGCATCTAGTTCCCACCGTTATCTGTGGTGTGGTCTACTGGAGATTTGCATCTGCCTCCTTTTCATAATAATGTTCTTGAATGATCTAGAAAAATGGATGGACGGTGTGGGTCTAACACATACATCATGATGAGGCTCACAGAAGTCCCACATGTAAAAACATTGGGCTTTTCTTTTTCTAAAATTGGATTGGTGTTGCCAAGTCATTTTAGCCGTCCTTTTTGGACGCAGTTCGGCTGGTCCCCAACACTAGCAAGTTAGACGGTGTCAAAGCTCTGTGGCCCTACCAAGCTACCATGATATAT
Organism: Magnolia sinica; assembly: GCF_029962835.1. NCBI lineage: Eukaryota > Viridiplantae > Streptophyta > Magnoliopsida > Magnoliales > Magnoliaceae > Magnolia > Magnolia sinica. The sequence goes on from NC_080581.1 coordinate 72,161,826, forward strand.
GTGTTTTATCCACGTGGTCCATCCATTTTGGCAACTCATTTTAAGGGTATGAGCCCAAAAATGGGGTTGAATGGTAAAAACGAAAGGGTGCATGGGTAAATCTGTCATTTACACACATTAACGGCACGTTTCAAAGTGGTGGTTTTTTCTTCGTATTTGCAAGCACTCTAGGCACTTTGATAGAAATATTTTGAAGCATGCATTTATCTGGAAATAGCCTAAAAGGTAGGCAATTATATGGGAAAATCCCGAAAAGTATATATAAAATTTATATATTTATAATGTAGCATGTTTTCTAAATCGGCAACTTGGATCGACTTGTTTCATCCTTAGTCGAGTTGTGACTTGTCTGAGTTCACTTGGACAAGCTGCTTCTGACACCGACGAGTTGGTAGTCCATGATACAAACATTTGCCAAGTGTTTGTTTCTTCAAGTGTTTTTAGTAGCACTGTAGCGTAGCAAAAACGCTACGTAGTGTAACCACCTGGTAGCGTAAGCTACAGTGCATGTAGTGTACGCTACATGTAGCATAGCATAGTGTGCAGCGTGGATAGCGGAAGCTACCTGAAATCTCATTTTTTAAAGTGTTTTTTCTATGTTAGTTTAACACCTATATTAAAATGGTGATGACTTGTACCTATGACACACGACACTACATTAAACTAATCTGTATAGAGCACTTAGATCAATCTAGACCATCCAAATTATGGTCTATATCATGAATTTGTGATGTTTCAATAAATAATTAAAGGAGAGAGAGAGAGAGAGAGAGAGGAAATAAATGGTTGATGATCTAGATTTGTAGTCAAGAACTCATAGAAATTATGCATTTTGTAAAGGATTATGTAGCTTACACTACACGCTATAGAGGGCCAAATGCCACGCTATACGCTACACGCTATTTAAGACGTTGTGTGTCTGCACAACTTCTGCCTTTCATTCTCTATATGATGATTTGTTGATTTTAATTTCTCATTGTTGATTTATGTTCTTTTTCTTAGTAATTTTTAGGTGCTTCAAATTCCAATCTTAATTCTATTGAAAGATTTGAAATTTCCATAACCGCACATATTTGAAATACCATCTCGACCACTCTGTTTTCAAGAATATTCATTACATTCCCAAAATTCTCAAATGGAGAGAGCTATTAATATGATTTTTTTTCCCATGGCCCAGTAATCATGTGTCAGACACCTGCCAAATGAAGCTGACCCGACCCAGTTCCTTCTTCCACTCTCACCGCTGCCAATCACCAATGTTTTGAATCAGGCTAATACTTGGTTTTGGCCTTGATCCTGGTTGTACTCGCTATGAATGCATTGGATGGCATGTAAACGCCACAGTGGGCTCCAGATCAAGGTATTCCATAAGGTTAACGGTGGCTGTAATGTCTGGCATTGTTACCTTTATGATACGACCGTTACAGCCTCCTTTTTTTTTTTTTGAAACAATGACAGATTTTATTGCTTGGAGGCCGAAGCCTAAAAAATTACACCCAAACAAAAAGAGAAAAGAAAACAAAAGAGAAACAGCTACAAATCAACCCAAAATTTATCAAACCCATCAGCCACAATGATTTTTTGCTTCAATCACCCATTCCTTCAATAGCCCCTTAGCTGTTTTGCATACCTCCAAAGATGACTTTTCCGGTTTTGAAAGCACTGACTAATTCTTTCCATCCACCACCCATATTCCTATGGGTAGACAAAGACGCCATATTTTCTTCCCTATCTCCCCTCCACCCCCCTGTGCCAGGATGAGAATAAAGTTTCTGTGGAACCTGGCATTACCCAGTGAAACCCAAGCTTGAAAATGAACTCATCCCAAATCTTTGTCGCCTTGATTAACATTAATCTCTCTCCCACGACAAGTGTCTGTTTTTCAAACTAGATAACCTGCTTACAAACCTTTCAATTTCTTTATCCCATAAATATTTTGGTGGCTTCCTTATACATAGAGGAAACCCAAGGTATGTTGTCAGAAACAAACCTTCTCTAGAACTGAAAGTCTTGGCAAAAAGGCTCACATCTTCCCTTGTCAGCCCTACTCCCAATATTTCACTTTTGCCTCGCATTCACCTTCAAGCCTAATACCGCCTCAAAACATACAATAATCATTCAAAGATTATCAACCTCCGATTCATCTGCATCGCACATGAACACATCATCTGCATATTGTAAATGCGATACTTGGAATTGAGAATTGTCGACTTTCAATCCTTTAATTAAACTGATCGCTACACCTTTATCAATCATCCCACCCAAAGACTGCATCACCACCCCAAACAAGTATGTGGACAACAGATCACCTTGATGCTGTTACGGCCTCTTCTTCTTCTTTCTTCTTCTTCTTCTTCTTCTTCTTTTTTTATTTTATTTTTATTGAAAAACCTGTATCTTCCCTGTAACGGACCGTAATGGGGCTAACGGGCCATAATGGCGGTTATGGATCATTTTTTTTCCCATAATGGCTGTTACAACCCTGTAACATGTAACGGTTGCCACCGGTACCTTTATGTAACTGCCGCTACGTTATATCATGCCTCAGAGAGGGTCAATGGAGGACAATGCCCCCTTAAGTCTGTAGCATCCCATCAATCTATAACGTAGTTTTGAACTTTTGACATAATAGTTTACTTACAGCTCTGCTGATTGATAATTATTTCATCTTTTTCTACGGATTTGTGCTCAAGCATGACTCTTCATGCTGTTAAGTTAATTCTTTGAGTAATCGAAAAATCAGAGAGTAGTTATTGATTGTCGTGTTCGTTTTCTTCTATCACCTTTTGATGCAGGACATGAATTTAAATATGATATGCAAGATTGCAGGCTTAGATCACACCAATTCAGAAACAATCACACAAATTCCACTTCCCACATGAAAATCCAAACATTCAATTAAAGGGGAATCTATGCGGGTCCAAACCGACACAGGCTAGGACTGGACCAATAAAATTATAAGCCAAACAATGTCAAAGGGAAATAAAATCAACTACTCATGCATAAAAATCAGTTCCTAATCCAAGGGATTCCCTAATTTCAATTCAAGGAACCCTAGGGTGATAAAAAGGGGCAAATCAATTAGGGATCATGTAATATAGGGTTAGGATTCATGAAAAAACGGCTATGAGAGGATAAAAAAGGATAAAAACCTGAGCTAAAAGATGATCCCGCGTGTGGACAGCAACAATGGCCCAGACGGACGTGCGTGTGATCCCGGCCGCATGTGTGTGGGGCCCATTATTCAGAAAAAGGCCACCTTAGCCCTGATCGGCCAGGGATGGACTCCAAAACCTCCAAATTTCAGCTCGATCCGATGTACGGTTTATGCGTGGTGCTCCGCCGAAGTTTCAGCTCGCCTGCAGGCCGAATTTGGAAACCTGCTTTAATGAAGAAATTTGATGCAATAAAAGGACAAATTCGAAGTACAGATGGTGGGGGAAGATGGAAAAAAAGATGATGGAAAATGGGGGTGAATTGGGATCGATGTGGCTTCGCACAACGGTAGTTAGCCATTTGAAAAGGGAGGGCTTCGCACCCACTTTTGAATTCTTCCACAACTCACGAAGAGAACAGAAAAATAAAGCAGGAATTTTTTATTAACTTCAATGAATGAAAAGAACTACAAAGGGTGTCTATTTATAGGGAGAACCCTATATCCAAAAACTCGTACCATGTGCGACACCAATTACTTGGCGATGAAGTAAACTAAAATAAAAACCAAATAAGAAAATCTAAAGCGTTCACGATGTTCTAAATAATAACAATAAGCAAAACCTAAAATATAAAACCAATCCGACGAGTGGGCCACGATCAGGAGATCCCATGGTGGGCTTTTCTTGACTATCGGGCCACTTTTCTGAACCAAAACTTGTCTTCTAGCTAGGAGGCCCTACCTGGACGTCGTCATCGAGCCAGATCGATGGTGGGGTCCTTCTGTGTACGTACGTGCGTAGGGGTGGTGGTGTGCGGGCGTGCATGTGCACGATGTCCTCATCAACTCTCCCCGGCTGCGAAGATTTCGCCACTAGTGAAATAAAACTCCTGAACTGCTGTAGGATGTCTGGATCAAGTCTCTGAAGCTCCTCCTCAGTGAGCCACGCGCTGTCCGAAGTTAGGCGTGACTTCCATTTAACTAGGTATTTCTGAAACCCGCCATCCGACGTGAAAATTATCTCATGGTCCAAGATATCCTCTATTTCCTCTCTGGGTGTGTGAAGGCTAGGTATGGGAGGTAGAGGCTGGGATGAAAGGTCGGGAAGAGGCCATGGATCAAAGGGTAAGGTTGGGACATCAGGATGGGTGGGCGAAGGGCTGGACAAAGTATCAGTGGGTCCCTGAAAAGCAACTAGATCCTCCACGTTGAATGTGGAACTAATTCCCATGGAAGGTGGAAGATCTACCCCGCATTGAGGCCGTTTCGTTTTATAATTTTGAAGGGCCCAGCGCTACGTGTAACCGCCCCTGGAGGGTACCGCTCGGGCATGATGCGGACCATCACCGAGTCCCCAATATTGAACTCTTTGAAACGTCTATATAGGTCAGAAAATTTGTAATGCTCATTACTAGTAGTGATCTTTCGCGATTTCTTGATGCAATGAATGTATGTGATGCGCAAAGGACCAGACTGATGGCCTATGGGACAATGACATGGGGATAAGATCAATATGTTTCCTAGGCTTATAACCAGTAACGACTTCAAAAGGACTTAGACCTGTGGACCTATTGACAGAACTATTGTATGCAAACTTGGCTATGGGTAGTACGACGTCCCATGTCCTGGTATGCTCCCCCACTAAACATCGAAGTAAACTCCCTAGGCTCCTATTAACCACCTCAGTCTGGCCATCGGTCTGAGGGTGGTAGGCAGAAGAAAACTGGAGCCTAGTATTCATCATGTGCCATAATGTCTTCCAAAAGTAACTCATGAATCTCACGTCACGGTCAGACACTATGGTTTTTGGTAACCCATGCAGTTTGACAACCTCATTAAAGAATAGCTTGGCAACATGAGAGGCGTCAGAGGTCTTAGAATAAGGAATGAAGTGGGCCATTTTAGAGAACCGGTCCACGACAACGAATATGGAGTCATGCTTTCGAATAGTCTTGGGAAGTCCAAGCATGAAGTCCATACTGATGTCCTGCCAAGGGATGAATGGGACTGGTAAAGGTGTATATAATCATGTATTCTGTTTCTTTTGCTTTGCCAGTTGACAAGTACGACATTGCCCTATAATTTTGGCCACGTCCCGCTTGAGGCTTGGCCAATGAAATCTATCCTCCACTAAGGCAATGGTCTTGTCACGACCGAAATGACCTGCAACCCCCCTGAATGTAACTCCTAGACAAGAAAATCGCGAAGGGAGGTGCGTGGTATGCACAAGCGGTCACTCCTAAACAAATATCCGTCCAAAATCAAATACTCACTGTTAGCTCCTGACGGACTCTCTAATAAAGACATATACACAACTCAAAAATCTGGACACTCAAAATACTTTTCTTTGATGTGCTCAAGGCCCGCAACTTCAACGTTCATGGAGTTGAGTAATGCGACTCGACGACTCAACGCGTTGGCAGGCTTATTCTCTACACCGGCCTTGTGCTTAAGCACAAAAGTGTACTCTTGAAGGAATTGAACCCACTTAGCGTGCCTGAGGCTTAATTTCTTTTGAGAGTTCAAGTATTTTAAGGCCTCGTGATCTGAGAACAAGACGAATTCTTGCGGTAACAGGTAATGTCGCCAATGGCGTAGTGATTGCACTACCGCGTAGAATTCTTTGTCATAGGTGGAATATCTTTGCTTCGCCTCATTCAGTTTCTCACTAAAAAAGGCGACAGGGTGCCCTTCCTGGTTAAGTACTCCCCCTATGCCGACTCCTGACGCGTCAATGCGACTTCAAAAGCTTTTGAAAAATCTGGAAGTCGTGTAACTGGAGCTTCGGTCATCTTGACCTTTATCTCCTTGAAGGCCTTCGAGGCGGCCCTTGTCCATTGAAACTCTCCATTTTTTATGCAGTCCGTGATGGGAGCCACAATGGAACTGAAGCCTTGAATGAACCGCCTATAAAAGGTAGCTAAGCCATGAAAGCTGTGCACTTCATGAATATTGCGGGGTTCAGGGCAATTAACGATGGTCTTGACCTTTTCAGGATCCGCTGATACGCCCTCAGCTGACACAATAAAACCTAAGAAGATCACACTACTAGACAAGAATGCGCACTTCTTTAGGTTGGCGTACAACTTCTCGGCCCTAAGGATCCCACAAACCTGCCTCAAATGGTTGAGGTGTTGCTCCTTAGTCATGCTATAAATTAAGATATCATCAAAGTATACGACCAGGAATTTTCCCATGAAGGGTCTTAAAACTTGGGTCATCACACGCATGAAAGTGCTTGGGGCATTAGTTAACCCAAAAGGCATAACTAGCCACTCATATAGCCCATCCTTCCGTCTTGAAGGCCGTCTTCCACTCATCACCAGGGCGTATACGGATTTGGTGATACCCACTTTTGAGGTCGATTTTTGAGAAGATAGTAGCATTAGCCATCATATCTAGCATGTCATCAAGACGCAGTATGAGAAATCGATACCTAATTGTGATTTTGTTGATGGCCCTACTATCAACACACATCCTCCATGTGCCATCCTTCTTAGGTGTAAGAAGGGCGGGCACGGCATACGGACTCATGCTCTCTCAAATGAAACCCTTCTCTAGGAGTTCATCAATCTGCCTCTTCAACTCAGCGTGCTCCTTCGGGTTCATTCTGTAATGTGAGAGGTTTGGTAGAGTTGCCGCAGGGATTAAATCAATGGCATGCTGTATATCCCTCATAGGGGGAAGCTCATTCGGTAAATCATCAGGAAAAACATCACGAAACTCATGTACTACCTGAATGGCCTCAGTGGGTAACTTTACGCTAGTATCTGGTACACTCCCTAGCCACAAGGGCGTATATCATCGAGTCCGCCTCCGTCTCTCGTTCAAAGTCTTTGGCATTCAAAATATGGAGCGGTTTGGACTTGGACTTCGACTCCACTTCTTTTGGGCCGCTCACACCACTCTGTGTGGTGAACTCTTTTCCAGTTGTATTCTTGGGTGGTAGAGGATTTAGCTTGACCTTCTTGCCCTCAAACCAGAATGTACACACATTTGAACGACCAAATATGGTAACATCCCTGTCATAGAGCCACGGCCTACCCAGAATGACATGGCCCACATTCATAGGAACAACATCACACCAAATTGTGTCTTTATAAGATCCGAACTGAATAGGGACAAGACAGCGGTGTGAGACTGGAATGGATGTTTCATCAACCCAGGAGACTCTATAGGGCTGAGGATGGGCTTCCAGCTTCAAGCCCAAACGACTCACAGTGCTAGTCGATGCCACGTTGGCACAACTACCACTATCCACGATTATCTTACAGCTCTTTTCCCCACATTTTGCATAAGTGTAGAAGATCGTGTTGCGGCGCCAGTAATCAGTGTTCTTGGCTTGAGCTAAGGCGCAACGCATAATTGCGAGGGTCAAAGACTCTTATGCTCCCTCTTCCTCATCACTAGGGGTTCCAACTGGCTCATATTCCTCCTCACTATCACTCTCTGGGGGCACTACTTCTACTTGCCCATCAATAAGGAGTACTTTGGTGCCCTCTCTCGTGCCGCACTGGTGAGCAAAGTGACCAAACCCCTGATACCTAAAACACCTAGTGGCCCCACTTCCACGTGAACTAGACCCGACAATCTCTTTACCCTTATCATCCTTAGGTATGGGCTGAACATTAAGGGAAGGTTTGTTTTGGAATCCCGTGTTAGGTCTAGTCCTAGAGGGGTTGGCCTTAGTACCAGATTCGCAAAAGTCAAACCACCTTCCCACAGATGCTTTAAGGTATTGCTCGACATCTAGCACTAGTTGGTACAACTGTTCGATAGTGTCTATGTCTTTGGAGAGCAATTCTCTCCTAATGTCAGGACGGAGGCCCATTTTAAAACGAGCAAGGGTGAGTACGGGGTCCTCATTAACCTCACAGCGGGTCGAGTACTCTTCGAATTTCTCAATATAGTCAGCAACACTCATGGAACCTTGTCGAAGAGACTGCCACTCCTCAATCAACCGCATGCAATAAGAGAAAGGGAGGTACTTCTCTTTCAACGTTTCTTTCATTTCTCTCCAATGGACTATTGGAAGTTCCCTCGCTCTTTCTTTTTTTCGCTCAACCGTCGCCCAAAACCTCTTTGCTTGACCCACAAGCTTCATCTTGGCGAATTGGACTCGTCGAGCATCCGACATATCATACCACTCAAAATAATGGTCCATATCCGCCAACCAATCTAAAAAAGCTTTAGGGTCCAAGTGACCATCAAAAGTAGGGGCATCTACCCTAACTCCCTTGAGGAGTTGTGCATCTGGATCATATTGATCATGATATCCCTCACGGGGTGGGTGCACAGGTACGCGCCCATGACCAGCTCCTTGGCCGCCTCCCATTCCTTGGTCTAACCTCCTGACTAACTGCCTTAGATTGGGCATCCTCCCCAGTGGTGGGGTTTGCCCTGAAGGAGGCTTCTATTTCTTCGAGGCATTTATTTATGTGTTGTTCCAAATGCTTATTCAAGGACTCAACTTGCTGGGCTAACTTGGCCACTGTTTCTTGTAGTTGCTCCATGTTTAGTGTGGGGTGCAAACTGAAGCCGCGACCCGTACGTGTGGGTATACACTGACTTGCTCAACCTAAGGACCTGCTATGACAACTATATGCGTCTAAAAACTAAATGACCCTACGAGACTCTATATGAAGGAGACTACACACTGTTACTAAAATTCAGCTATATATGATGGACTGAATGCATGAAGGACTCAAACAAACTAAACCTTAAATATGTGGTGAATTCCCCTATGAGAACCCTAGGCTCTGATACCAAATTTGATGCAGGACATGAATTTAAATATGATATGCAAGATTGCAGGCTTAGATCACACCAATTCAGAAACAATCACACAAATTCCACATCCCACATGAAAATCCAAACATTCAATTAAAGGGGAATCTATGCGGGTCCAAGCCGACACAGGCTAGGACTGGACCAATAAAATTATAAGCCAAACAATGTCAAAGGGAAATAAAATCAACTACTCATGCATAAAAATCAGTCCCTAATTCAAGGGATTCTCTAATTTCAATTCAAGGAACCCTAGGGTGATAAAAAGGGGCAAATCAATTAGGGATCATATAATATAGGATTAGGATTCATGAAAAAACGGCTATGAGAGGATAAAAGAGGATAAAAACCTGAGCCAAAAGATGATCCTGCGTGTGGACAGCAACAATGGCCCAGACGGACGTGCGTGTGATCCCGGCCGCACGTGTGTGGGGCCCACTATTCAGAAAAAGGCCACCTTGGCCCTGGTCGGCCAGGGATGGGCTCCAAAACCTCCAAATTTCAGCTCGATCCGATGTACGGTTTGTGCGTGGTGCTCCGCTGAAGTTTCAGCTCGCCCGTGGGCCGAAATCTAGAAACCTGCTTTACTGAAGAAATTTGATGCAACAAAAGGACAAATTCGAAGTACGGATGGTGGGGGAAGATGGAAAAAAAAAAATGATGGAAGATGGGGGTGAATTGGGATCGATGTGGCTTCGCACCACGGTAGTTAGCCCTTCGAAAAGGGAGGGCTTCGCACCCACTTTTGAATTCTTCCACAACTCACGAAGAGCAGAAAAATAAAGCAGGAATTTTTTATTAATTAAGCTTGCATGAATGAACTACAAAGGGTGCCTATTTATAGGGAGAACCCTATACCTAAAAACTCGCACCATGTGCGACACCTATTACTTGGCGATGAAGTAAACTAAAATAAAAACCAAATAAGGAAATCTAAAGCATTCACGATGTTCTAAATAATAACAATAAGCAAAACCTAAAATATAAAACCAATCCGACGAGTGGGCCACGATCATGAGATCCCATGGTGGGCTTTTCTTGACTATCGGGCCACTTTTCTGAACCAAAGTTTGTCTTCTAGCTAGGAGGCCCTCCCTGGACGTCGTCATCGAGCCAGATCGATGGTGGGGTCCTCCTTCTGCGTACGTACGTGCGTAGGGGTGGTGGTGTGCGGGCGTGCGTGTGCACGATGTCCTCATCACCTTTTCATCTCTATCAACTTCCATTTAATTTTTTGTTTTCTTCTATCATCTCTTAAACCCATGGTGTCTTCTCATGTGGGGGCGAATATCTGTTTTCTTGTCATCAACTTATGCAGCAGGTATCTTTCTTCTGTTCTCCCTTGTGCATCATGACTGCTTCTCATTCTCTGTTTTATATGTTATTTATTTTAACTTCTAATTATGATTTAATCTTTTCTTTTCTTTTTTCTTTTTTAGTCAGCATGTCATGGCATATGTTTCAAATATCCATAAAGCTTCTGTTAAGATGTCTGATGTATCTGGTTTCAACCTTCTTAAAGATAGAAATTGCAATAATTTGCAGCTATTTCAAGAATAATTCTCAGTATATTCCAAATTTCTGCGACTATGCCAAAATTTCCAAAATCCTATTCAGTGCACAAAATTTATATAGACTTTTAAGAAATTAGTAGGTTTTTCAGTGTTTCGTGCTAAGAATTACGAGCACAGGATATTACTTCACCTGTCTGGATGTCCACCAAAATTCAAGATTTTCATTTAAATCCCATGTGGAAATTGTATTTAAGGTGGAAATTTGGAATCTTACTCTAGAAAGCACTTCAGTTTCTTCTAACTTAACACTATCTTCTCATAGTTTGTATTCAATTTTAGAATTTTCATGCATGTGCAGTATAAGACATGGGTCGAGCACCAGTGACCTTGCCTGCGAAACGAGGCAGACCCAACTCAAATCATCCTTCCCAAACACTCACTGATGCTGATCGCAAGCTCTATGACCTTATCAAGAGCAAGGAAGGCATGGGAATCTTTTTTACTGACATGAGACGTGAGACAGGGCTTCAAGACGTTATTCTTAAAAAGTCCCTTAAATCTCTCCAATCCAAGAACCTGATAAAAGATGTCCCTAATATTCACAGCAAAGGGCGAAAGCACTACATGGCAGTTGAATTCGAGCCCTCGAAGGAAGTTACAGGTGGGTCATGGTACTCGGAGGGAAAGCTTGATACAGATCTTATAAAGATAATGAAAGATCAATGCTTGAAGCATATCGACAAGTTGAAAGTTGCCACAATTGAGGGGATGTTGGAATTCCTCCGTAGGTCAGGCGCCTTTAAAATTGAATTTAGTACCCAGCAGATTGCGGAAATTGTGCAGTCACTGGTTTTGGACAATGAGATTGAAGAGGTGAAGAGTACTGGGACAGGTGATTTTGCCTTTGTGCCTCTGGGGAAGGTCTGTTACCGCCGCTCAGATAGGAGGCATTCGGTAGCTGGTGTCATGTCATCGATTCCTTGCGGGGTTTGTCCTCGGATTCGTGAATGTACGCCTGATGGTATTATCTCCCCGACGACTTGTGTTTATTTCAAGAAGTGGTTGGATTTTTAAATGTCATGGTTGCCTGCGACGATTGAATTTTGTCACCTGCCCCTTTGACCCAGAAGGTAGTCTCAGCTATCTGTTTCTCATCTTGACCAATTCAAAAAAAGCTTTTTAATTTTTCAATTTTTTGGGTGTGTTAAGGGTGTGAAGCCTTGTAATTGGGCTCGATTCAGCTGCTTGCCTGCGTACGGAGCCTGGGGATGCTTGAATTTCAAGTGGTAATAAGGTACATGGGACTTCTTCCCTGTAAGCATGGTGATTATTTCATCGTAGAAATATAACCATGTGCGGGCTTTTGCTATTTAGTAGATGGAAGAATTTTGGCGTTAAATGAAATTTCCATTTTCTTTGTGTTAGCTGCACCTGGTTATTACCTTTGGGAGCAATTGAATGCAAGTGCTTTATTGGTTGCTTCCAGTTGGATTTTGGAATGTCAGAGGACTTGCATTAGGTGTTTGCAGCTTTTGAGTGGCTCTTTTCTTTCTATTTTCCTTTCAATCTGCATCTCTTCCTAACAAGTGCTGAAATTGCAATGGAGAAAGTCTTGTTGACTTTCAAGGGCTTTTTTTTTCTTCTTCTTTCATAATAGGGCGGTTTATAGTCACCTCACATCCTTTTAGGGTTCTCCACAACTCGATTTTAAGACTCGTCTGAGTCCGGTGCTACTTAAACGAGCCAACTTGGATTCTGTAGGACCTGATCCGGTTCGACACCACAAGTCACTCTTGACTCAGTGAGTCAGGCTGATTCAAACCTGACTCGGCAAGTTGTGAATTGACTCAGGGCTGAACCAGTCAATCTGAGACGCTGAGGCTTTTAACCATGTTCAACAATAGATTAGTATGCAGTCCTTCCCATGTTCACATGTATTGTGCATGCATTTTTCTGATTATATTGACCAACATGGTTTTTTTTTTTTTTTTTCTTCCATCTTTTTGGAAAGTATCCAATGTCTGAATTAGCGATGAAGCAGCCAGACCCAACCCCTATTAGGATTTGGTCAATTTGGCAGTCGTGTCTACTAGAAACTATGTAGCATTATGGTTGTTTCTCTCTCTAGTCTCAACTACGAGCTTGGTCGTTGTTCTCTCAGAACTAGCTGAAAATTCACTTTGTTTTATTGACCTGACTGGATCTTGAATCTGAGTTTCTTGACTCAAAAGCTTTTAAATAGTGTTTTTGGTTGCTTCCTATTCGGTGGCTTTCTAGCTAGTCATGATTTCAGTTCTAATCACATTTCCTATGTCATTCTTCTGACTTGGCTTTGATTACTGGTACTTTTTGGAGTCTGCTAGTGGGGTTTGTTAACTCGGCCTAATTTTTATATATTTTTTTTGTTTTGTTTTTTGCAGGACTGGCAACTTGCCACAGATGGGCCTTGGGCTACGGTACCTAATCCGCTTTGGATGGGCCTAGGTTGGAACCTTTTAGGTCCTGCTGGTGTGAGTTTCTGGTCTGATTCATGTAAGACGGTACGGCCTGGGTATATGTTAAAAAATGTTCTCAGTTGAGTCCTGCCCTACGTTTGGATTCAGATTCATTCATCGTCGCCTGAGTCTGGACATGGGCCTCAGTAGCTTGCCCGAGTTTTCTAGTCAACTCGACCACGGACTGAGTCGGAGTCTTCTATGTTTTAAAACCATGATTATAAGTGTATGTTTGCACATGTGGAAGGTTGGAGAAACGATCAAAGTACTTGGTTTCAACGTGGCATTTCCATATATATATATATATATATATATATATATATATAGAGTCATGCTCCCCTGCGCACCTACGCACGTGCGCACCTTTGCACACGTGTCATGGGTGTCTAATCTGAACGGTCCATGTGATGCGGAATCCCATATAACCTCACGCAGGAAATTTTCACCCTGTTCTAAAATTCTGGTGGGCCATAGCAAAGAGAAATGCAAATCAAGTGAGGAAACTGTTTTAATTTTTCATGGCCCACCAAAGTTCTAGATCAAAGTAAAACTTGGTCCTTGGGGGGTTTCTTGAGGTGCTGCCTCACATGAACGGTTCAGATTTTGGATCCACATCACTTATGATGGGTTCTCAAAAAAGTGCGTATGTAACAGGTACGAACTGGTTCGCAGGTGAACGTTTCCTTGTGTGTGTGTGTGTATGGGAAATAGTTCTATGTGGAGCTGTGTGGGCCCCACCATGATGTGTGTTGAACATCAACACCGTGCATTTGATGGGCACCCTTTAAATTATGGGATATCCCAAAAATCAGCCGGACCTCAGGTGGGCCATACCATCTAAAATCATGTGAAGACATGCCTAAAACATATAAAAGCACTTGGTGTGGCCCACCTGAAATTTAGATGCGTCTGAAACTTGGTCTGACCCCTCATTGAAATGGGACCCACATAATGGATGGGCTGGATTTGTGAACCACATCTCTGTGGGCCCAACAAATGATTATGACTGTTTGAATGGGACGGTAACCCCTCAACTTTTGTATGTGGTGTGGCCCACACAAGTCATGGATTGACTTGATTTTTAAGCCCGAAGCCCACCATGGAATGATGCATCTAACTGATGGGGTGGATGTTCATGGTGGGGCCCACACAGCTCGACCTCATGGGAAGTTCCCATGAGGCCGCATAGAACCATATATATATATATATATATATATATATATGAGAAATGCTCACACACAACTAGTTGGACATTACATTTTCGTCCAACTAGCTATGCATTTAATGAAAAATTTCTTCTTAATTAATGTAAGTAAATGCTTCGTTACAAGGTAATTTCATTTTAGCATGGAAAAGCAGCCATGGCTTGGGTGGGCCCATCATGGTGTTAATGTAAAATCAACTCCGACCATCATGCATGTCACTTCATGTTAGATTAAGGCCTGAAAATTTATCCCCATCCAAAGTTCAAGAGCACCACATGATTAGAATCAGTGTACATGGAAAGGTTCACCCTCCAAACAGTTTTGCTTAGTGGGGCTCACATGAATCATGTGTGAACCTAATTTTTGGGACCCACGCTTGCTATTGGTGTGACATCTAATGGTTGGGATAGATTTCACAGTTTGGTCATGATGGCCCTTTAAAAAATCAAGGGTGGATGTCTCTCTCTAGTTATTCTCATTGGTGTGGCCTATCTGAATCAGGTATAAGCCTGATTTATTGGCACTAGGCCTATTACTTGATTGTATATCTAATGGTCGGAGTGGATCTCGCATACATATCAGGTTAGGCCTATAAAAAAAATAATCAGGGGTGGAGTAGGTCGTAATTTAAGGCTGTGGTTAATGCTCGTAATGCTCGCGGTCGCGGATTAGCTGATGAAGAAATGTCACCACGTTCTGTGGGCCCCACCATGATGTATGTGTTGTATCCACACCGTTCATCTGTTTGGAGAGATCATTTTAAGGCATGAGTCAAAGAATTATGTCGATCCAAAGCTCAAGTGAACCCACCACAGAAAACAGTGGGAACAATGACAGCCACTGTTGAAACCTTTATAGGGCCCACCATGATGTCTATTTGAGATCCAACTTGTTTATAAGTTAACAGAGACATGGAATAAGGGAAAACACAAATATCAGCTTCATCGAAAACTTTTGTGGCCTCAAGATGTTTTCAAGGGTAGGCGGTCAATTCCCAATGTTTTATGTGGTGGTGTGCACTTGAGCTTTGGATTTGCCTCGTCCTTTCTCTCATGCCATAAAACGATTTCTCCGAATGGACGAACGGTGTGGATACAACACATAAATTATGGTGGGGCTGGAATATGGCAGACCAATCTCTCTACAGTCTCGTAAGTGTATGTACACGTATTTAACTCCATAGCTAGTGTCTAACAAGCCTTAATAAACCCACACGCGTATGCAATAAGTACAAGCACATGTCAGAGGTAGGGAGCGATGGGCATTTTTGTCATTTTATTTATGAATATTATAACCTGTAGTTGGTCCAAGTTAGGAGAAGCGTACGTATATTAATATATAATAATTTGTATTTCTAAAATCCGAAAACTGTGACAGAAACCTGACGTGGATGGTGGACCACATTTTCCCAACTTCACCTTCTGTGAATGTTGCTACACATAAAATGACTTTTTTTAAAAAAGAGCCACGTTACTTTCATTGCTTTCACATCCTGGAGATTAGTCGGTGGAGCTGGAATATGGTAGAGCGATCTCTCTACAGGACCCGAAGCAGGGTGATGTATCAATCAGGTCCACCCATGTACTGGCACTTGAGACAGCTGGCTTACGTTTTAGTAATAAGACCCATGAAATAATCCTATCCCTTTATTTTTCTGCAGTGCATGTTTGGTTATCAAGTGTTCTTGTTTTCCACTGTCAATTTAATGGTCAGAGATCAGATGGATATGGGTGTCTAACAGGAGTGACTTTTTGAGACATAAGCCATCCTATCAAAATTGGACTGGACCTTAATGGACGGTTCAGATATCAATGAGTCCAAATGAAACTACGTGCATGGGAAGGTTTCCGTACACTTAAGACTGCTAAATTGTTAATCTTTTCTAATCCTAGGGTCACTTGTGCATGCGTTCTGTGGGAATCAGAGCCAAGCATCTATGGGCCGCACGGAGTAGATGACCAAAAGCTTAGGTAACTTAATTCATCAGATCCTCGGCACGTCCACATAAACAGTTGAGGGTTTGTACTTTCTCGAGGGTTCATATTCAATCTACATGTGTATGGCCCATTTGGAAAATGAAGCCGCATGGTTTTTGGGCCAGGGAGCCTACCTTGAGTATTCTCTGCTCAGATGGATTGGCACTCATGGCATGCTCTCCACAAAGACGCACGAGTCATGGGGAGACACTGCATGGACTCTCTCTCTCTCGCTCTGCATGAGCGTATGGATATCCATGCATGCACGTAAAGATGGAAGTCGGGGCTGGTCTTGTATGGCAGTAGGTTTAAATGATTACCGGTTTGAAATAGGGATATATTCTTGATCTACGATGGGACCCTCCCATCGTATATGTTTGGGTTCTGGAAACATCACCCAGATTTGATCTGACAATTGTCACGTTTATGATATGTGCATCTTAGAGAGAGAGAGAGACAGAGAGAGAGACAGAGAGAGAGAGAGAGAGATTTCAGGTTTCAGGTTTCAGGTGCCACAACTTTCATGCATTGATGGAGCAACTACTCCTAATAGACATGTGGAGTACATTGGCCAAGTCCATTAACGCAATTTTGATTGAGTTGTGATCATTCTTCAGGGTGTTATGTTTTAAGGTTAAACGGGTGAATGACTTTGACAGGTAGCAGTGTCGGATTGCGTTAACACTTTACCACCCACAGGGGATTTTTCCACCGGCATTCTTTAATGTTATGGAATATTTATCTATTCATTTGGTTGTTGAGGTAAAGATAGTTGGATCAATACATTACTGATGGATGTAGCCCATCGAAATGTGTGTTAATGTTTGAATACATGTATCATTAAGCCTTATATATGCAGTATTTTTCAGTCGTATAATTCGAACACTCTTTATGTGAGGTCATAGATACCTTTTCACACTCAAGTTGCATGTGAGTAATTAAAGTCAATCAGGAAGTCTTATTGCAAAAGGATACCTCAGGGAAGAATGCCTAACATTATATATGGTCGAGATACTTTGATGGTGTGGAGATAAGGTTTTGACTGAATGATACGAAATGACGACTTTGATGATACTGTCATAGGTCAACCGATGTGGAGTGAACAAGTGTTTACTACAGATGACGGGTCATGGAGACAGGCACACCGATACATGCTCTTCAAGTTTAAATCACTTTTCCCATACTTTGAGGAAAAATGCAAATTAGTTTTTTTTTTTTTTCATGCACGTTGTAGTTGAAATACATATGCAATTTGTCCTAATCATTGAACTTGAACACATGTAGGTAACACAAGAATGAACTTGAGAGGCAGAATTGTTGGGCCAGTTGTTACGACATTAATATGATGCATGGTCAACGGTTTGATAATTGGGTTTTCAGCAAGTCTCACCATCCCGATTGGGTAAAACTTTTAGAAGAAGTTAAGAAATTAACAAAGTGTCCTAATAATATTGCGAAAAGATACAATACTTACATCATTAATGGTTTCAGGTTCCACACCAAAGGCCGTGACCATAAGAGGAAAACTCGGAATAGTGGAGTCGTCGTGGTTGCAAATTCATCAAGCTTCGTAATTGTCAGTGATAAAAACCCAATCCAATGAGACATTACCTACTATGGTGTATTAATCAATACTGTAGAGCTCAATTATTTTGAGTGGAAGTAGATTGTAGTGTTTAAGTG
Source organism: Magnolia sinica (assembly GCF_029962835.1). Taxonomy (NCBI): domain Eukaryota; kingdom Viridiplantae; phylum Streptophyta; class Magnoliopsida; order Magnoliales; family Magnoliaceae; genus Magnolia; species Magnolia sinica. The sequence goes on from NC_080581.1 coordinate 72,179,640, forward strand.
TGAGTACGTTGATATCACAAGAAATAAAAAAGGAAGAATTTGGATACACAGTTGTAAATTTCACGCAATGATTCAAACTGGTATGTAACTATGCAAATAAAACCGAGAGACTTGTTTGAAATGAGGTTGGGTGATTCTGTATAAGATATTGATGATTACTTACAAATATCGCTTGGTGATGATCAAGGAGTGATGGATACCTTGATTGTTGTTGATGACAACGTAACTTGAGATATGTCAAACGTGCATGTAACAACAATCAATGCACCTCTGATTGCTAAGGATGATATTAGGTAGGACATGTCCTATAGACGGGGACATTGGCTTTTATGATACCTATTACAAGGAGAAACATATACTAATTTAGTCGTATGATTCAATACTTTCAACACTCTTGCACTGTTTATGTAGTTATTTATTTGTATGATTTTAATACAACATGACCCTATTTTTGCCCATGATTAACATCTTTATGTTACACATGCTTATTATTATAAAATATTATTGTATTATTCCATAAATATATTATAGGATGTCTTCTTGACATCGTGTAAAGCCGTCCAATAAAACCATATTGGACTCAACATTTTGTAAGTTCCATGTTTTCCAAGCGCACTCACGGGCAAGGTCTGCTTGATATTAGATAAAACGATAGATGGGCGAGCACGGTTGGAGGTTTCAGTCTACGAGAGTAGCCATGGGCTTCAGGCCAGAGATTTAGACGCACTCAAACAACACTGAGATTGGGAAGGTCTCGATTCTTGGCTAGGTGTCCTACAAGTGTAGGAATCCTTGGATAGGTGTCTTACTAGTGTGGGAAAAAAATTAAATAAAAGGAATTTTACAAAATAATACTTGATTAATATGATATTTACGTCCTGGCAACTTTTTAAATCAAGTTCCTTTCCTTCTTATATGATTTTTTCAAAAATGATGAAAATACTCACGAGAGGAGTTTTCAGAAGGAAACGGATTGGCTACTCCCCCTGCCACTAGCCCGGTGGCTGGTGGTCGGTGCACTGTGGGCCCCACCATGATGTATGTGTTTCATCCATTTTTCATATCATTTTATGGCTTGATCCCAAAAATGAGAAGGATATAAATCTCAGGTGGACCACACCACTGGAAAACAATAGTGATTGGATATCTACCAATAAAAGTCTCCTATGGCCCACTGTACTGTTCATTTAACATCCAATCTGTAGATTAGGTCATACAGACATAGATGAAGGGAATAAACAAAGATCAGCTTGATCGAAAAACTTTTATGGCCCCTAAAAAAATTTTAATGGTGGATGTTCAGTCAACATTGTTTCCTGCAATGCGGTCCACTTGAGATTGGGATGTACCTCATTTGTGGTCTCATGCCCTAAATTGATTTAGAAAAATAGATGGACTGCATGGATGAAACACATACATCATGATGGGGCCCACAGAGCACCAACCACCAACCATTGGCTCGAGGTAAGGGGGAGTAGCCAATCTGTTACCCTTTTCAGAGGGTTGCATGATAGGGACATGGCTACTGGTACATTTGGGGAGCCACTTCTATGATAGAAAGTTGTCCAAACTTTAGATGCTTCCGCAACCAAACTGTAACCGCGGAAACATGCTCTGGAATAGCCCTCCACCTGTGCACGATACTCCTCCCAATCATAATATATCCTGAGTTTGTGGCCAATGAATACGACATATACCTTCTTAGCTATGTACACATTATCAGACCCAAACGAGCAAATATTAAGATAGTTATAACAACTAGATGCCGTAAATATATATTTGTATCCATATATTGATTGGAATAAATCATGTAACTGTTTATGTTACATTCATTAGAGCACTGGCTTTTCTTTGGGATTTTAACAACATACCTTTCCCTGATGATAATTGCAACACTTGCAAAATGGGTAATGCATAGATGTTGCAGAAATAAACAATGAAATGTGCATGAACAAATAATATACATCTAGGCATGCATCTTCAAAAGAGATTTCAAATTGAGCAAAATATCAAACGTCCATACACAACATAAAGCCAATCCACAAATAGTTCAAGGTTTATAGTTATTACATGTCCCTAACATTCAAACCAAATATAAAAGTCGATAGTTTAAATGTTTCATCTTCCAAACTGTCTCCACACAAGGTACCTGTCAAGAGCATAAGACACTAGCACAAACATCTACCAAGCTTGCATCATATATAAAACATCGCCTGTCATAGATATGCACCACCAACATTTTTCTGGGAATTGTGGAGAATTTGTTTCAACCACTCCACGCGGCGTTCCTCTCAGAGACTAACAAAGAAGGAAGCAAGTTGTTTGTCCTTGGACAGGAGCTAGCCAACTTCGATGAACTTAGAGTTGGTCAACCCCTGCACCTCTTCAAGGATGTCCAACACTTTAGTGGTATGGTTCACTTCCTTTCAAAGACCAAAATGGGTCATGGCCTCAGCGACGTGAGTTAAAAACTTCCCGAGTACGTCACTAGGATGCAACCACTTCGTCATAGTACTACCGCCATTTTTATTCCTAGAATCAGATGTACGTTTAGGTTTACTTCGACTTGACTGATTTTCCCGGGATTGACTGTCGGAAGAAAATTACAATTTCATCACTGAGTCCCCTAAATTGTCGGCTGATAGATCCACACTATCTTCCAGATCCTATTCCCCATTAGACCATATTTCATTTAAATCTCATTGGACATGTGACGAGGATGCAGCCAAATTCCTACTGCCTTGTACGTAATGACTAGTCGCCTGATCATCACCGACGATAACAGCTAAATCGTCCATCCTCTCGATTCACTTTCCTCGGAGTCTTTTAGTTCGTGGATGAGACTACAAAAAGATTATGGGTAGATGATTAACTGTGCGCCCGTTTTAATATAGGTAATACAAGTATTGACGACATATTATTAAGGACATTTTAAACAATCCAAATGAATGTCTTACCCTGAGATAGGCTTCCCATACTTCGTCCGGTGCTGTTATAACCATTCAGTCGTTGTCCCATCAGAAGCCGCTAGTAACGAGCATATCTTTCACATCATTATAGCATTTCTTGTTATACTTAATACGGTTCTGGACGTTCAACTAATTCACGCACATGTGAGTTTCTTTTGAAATCTGCTTAGCTGCAGCCTGGTAAGCTTCCCTTTTAAACCCATTGTTTGCTTTGCGCCCTAGGGCAATCTGCTCTAGCAACGTGTTCAGCATAACTTGATCCATTGCATTGGTCCACTTTATTTTATGAGCTTGGAAAGATGGCTCAGCAAGTGATTTGGCGGGTTTTGCACGAGGTGAACATCGCGTCGAAAGAGTCAGACTTTTAATGGGCGATTGTGTAGGTGTCGCACCGGGACTAGACCACATCCGACATCTGGCCTATGAGTAGTACACAAAAATACGAGAACATGTTACTTACGAGTCACTTAAATACTTAAAATTGTGAAATTGCATCATTTTGTTCATATTCTCAAAAAAAGATTTCGTATTCCAATATTGAAGATTGTATTTTCAATATAGCACGAATGAAAGATTTCAACTACATTGCAGTGAAATATAAGATAGAAAAGGATTACCAGTTCCTACTATTGCTGAGGGAGTCTGCCCACATTCGTTGGGCGATTGAATCGCGTAGTGTAGACCACGTATCTTTTTCCCACTGAGTAACCTGCATCACCTAGTGCCTCTCGTCATTTGTTGAAACCTCATATGGCGTTGAATTGCTCTCCACATCTCCCATAGGTATACCAACACACCTACATCTTGATCTGAATCACGTTCTGTCAAAATGAAGCTATGGAGCACTGTACATGTAGCTACAATTTTTGCTAGGGTTTCCAAAGGATATTGCACCGCCATTTTCAAGATTGGGAATTGACCTTTCAATAGTCCAAATGTACGCTCAATCACATTTCAAAGTTGTGCATGTTTATAGTTGAATAACTCTTTATAATTTACGGATGATCTCCCAGTATGATATTCTTAGAGGTGGTATTTGACACTACGGTTTGGAGCCATAAAGCCCGGTGAATGCGCATATCTGGCATTGACGACATAGTATTTTTTTACAAATTTCTATCGTAGTTTATAAAAGTAATTATCATACAAAAATATACAAAAGAGCTTTGTTGTAAATGTAAAGGTTACCGTTTGAGACATTTAAAGAATCATCAAATCATGTGAGAGCGTTATGCAACACCCATGCATCTGAAGCGGAACCCTCCTATATCCGGCTAAGATATATATAAATTTCATATCAAATCCACATGCACCAAGCATGTTTTGAGATAAGAAACCTTTTCTGTTCTGGAAATTAGCTTTGTGGGTCATTTGTACGTGGACAGGAATGTGGGTCCCATCGATTGCACCGACGCAATCCTAGAATTACATAGCCGAAACTGATTTTATTAGTTACTGCTAGATAACTAAACGACTATTAGTCAATTTTCAAAGATACTTTCAATTAAACTTATACCTGAAAGTATGTCGACCAAAATGGGTTTGATTGAATCTCGATAGGGATTTTAGTGTCTGCCTGTTGAGATTACGTAAGATAGAGAGACACAATTGCATCAAGAACTCAGTTGAAGCGACGACTGACGGTTTCACCTGAACGTATAAATTGGTGTCCAATTACCTTATTACGCACGCTATGTCCTACTGTGTGTAGAAATTGTACCAATTGCTGTTCCAGGCTAATGTGTCATGTATCACGTAAAAACGTCTTCTCACGTAAATCATTACATAGTCAAAAAAAACTTCCTCGCGTCATTCTCAGTTAGGTAATACAATCCCTAACGGAGCTACAAACAATAGAATTGATGAACCCCGCCTGCTCATCATCTCCTAGACGAGCTGGCTGTCTAAACATGTATAGTCGGCAGTATTCCCCAACGGCAGCTACATAAGCAACCGTGACAAGAACCACGATATAACGGCCCAGTTCTTTCTTGCTCAGGTTATCCATCTCCTAAATTCACACCAAACTTGAAATCAATCTTCCTCGTATTAACCGTTTCATGAAATCGTGAGATTTAATTGGATCACATGTTGTTACGAAGTTGGATGTAGTTAAGGAGCGAGTTTGACTTAATAACTTTCTAACTTTCATACATACATTGACTGACTCACTAATCAAAGTGCTTGCCCCGACCTCGGCACGGTACTACACGTGTTTTGTTGTTGCCTGTCTATGTTTTGGTAACATTTTGTACATGCACCAAAAATGAGGTAGATACAACACCTACAAGATCGAGCTGTACTAGCACTTTCCTTTCCTATATCTTGGTAGCAGAAGAACTTTTGGATTAAAAGGCTACCGTGGAAAACTTCCTGGATCGAGCTGTACTGGCACTTTCCTTTCCTCACGGCCTTAGATATGATGTGTGTCCACTGAAATCTGCTAATCATTCCATACGATTCTTTGAATGGTACCAACTTGAATGATGAACACAGTCGTCTGATCCGGACCATTGAATCACCCGGTCATCTCTTTAAAAAGCCAATCCCAGAAACCCTACCACTCAGAAGATCCAACTATTTCATCCACCACCCGTTTATGGATGGTTGATAGACATTGATGGTCTTTTGACTACACTAGCTACAGAGCAATGACGCAAATTCTAAAATATTAAACAATGGTCCATCCATGAGTTCTCTATCAATTGATCGGTATGGATTAATTGATACAGTTGATGATCTTTTGACTACACTAGTTTCAGCCACTTTAACAGCTGATGAACTCCATCCATTTTATTATAGTCTCCATTAGCATGCTTAGGGCCTATTTGGCCGGACCAATCCCATGGGATTAGGAGGGATTGGATTGCTTTTAAGTTAATGATGGTGGTGTCAGTGGATGTCTGCTAATCCCATGGAATGGGACGAATTCCAGGATGGATGGTAGGCAGTTGGATTTGGTGCAAGTCATTGATTTCCAGCCGCTCGTGTTTGGGTATGGCATAGACTTCTGCTAATCCCACGCCCGCCCATGTTTCGTTCGTTAGTCCACGCTACGAGGGCGCTGGCTGCTGGTAGGTGCGAAAGTGGGCTCCAACATGATGTTTGTGTTTCATCCATGCCATCCGTCTAATTTTAACGGGTCATTTTAAGGCTCATTGCCATGAATGAAGTATATCCCGATCTCAAGCGGACCACATTACAGGATCTGTGATGAATGACGATCAACCATTACACAGTTTCCAATTTCCAAAAGGGGCCATACGTCGTTTTTGTACAAGCTGAGACTTTTCCATTCATTTGGCCCCGTATGATATAAGCCTGTATGTGGAAGATGAAATAAAGAGTACCGACTTCAATGAAAAGGATTTTAACGGTTAAAATCCAATCACTATTATTTTTCATGCAGTGTGGTTCACCTCATATTTAAATCCCATCCTAAATAAATAAGATGGCTGAAAATAGAAGAACAGAATGGATAAAACACATACATAATGGTGGCAGCCATTCCATATTCATATGGTGTGGCTAAGCGTACGAGAAAGGTCCAAGCAGATGAATACAATCTTAAAAGCCATATTTATATGGTGTGGCCCACATGAGTTATCAAATGGACTGATTTTCTGTCAGTCCTTGCATTTGTGGGGAGAGTCAGGTGAATGGATAAGATGGCATATGTTACCTAAAGTGAACTCCAGAAATAATCTGGATGTCATCATTGGTGGGTGTCTGCATTATAACTTCCAATGTGGTGTGGTAACAACTATATGGATAAAACTGAAGCAAAAAAGTACAACATGAAGCATCATGTAATGGAGATCCTGGAATAAGTGTTAGTAGAGTTTGCAAGGATTAATACAGACATACATCAGAAAATACATTACAGTCTAATAATAATATACAGGACAAAGAACATAACCACGATGCCCGTAATAAATGCAGCCACTCCCTCGCCAAAGGATATCTCAGTCTCATCCGTCGAAGTAGCCTGAGATACCATGGCCTGTGACGTCTATTTGGTTGACGACCAAGATATCCTCCTTGTGTCGAGATGATCAGAAGAGCTTGATACACATCCATCATATGTGGTTCATCTTACAGCTGGTTGGGCAATTGAATTGCCATAGTGACTTTCCCAATAGGTAGACGCTTCTTTCACGTTTTTGAAAGCTCGATGTCTACTCCTGTTGTAGCCTTCTACCTCTAATCTGGCCTCCTCCCAAGATACATAAATGTCTGGTCTGCAACCAACGAGTAGAACGTAATAATTCTCTTTCCCCATCTGTGAATACAAGTAGAATAAACTCAAATAAGCATGAGGATATACAATTCATAAAACCTAAAGCATTGAAGTGTTTCTGGTAAATTAGAAAATATAATAAATTCAAACAGATGGAAGGTGAGAGGTGCGATCAGTGTATATTTGCTATGTTGCTGACCCGTTAGGATTACATACCCTTGAAGATTTGGATAGTAGCCGAACATCAAATTTATCAACTAACCATGATGTCCTTCGGCAATATCCAAATTCATCATCCCGACCAATCTGGGCATACAATTATAACCAATCTACGAATTTATAATAACAGAGTTCAAATTCCACAACATATCTAACTTAAACAGTTTAATCCGTAGTGTTTGCCAAACGTAACATGTCCAAAATACTAAAAAAAGTTATTATAAGTCCAAAATAAATAAAAAAAAACCATATCAAACAGATCCCCATCAAACAAAACCACCACCACCAGATGCAAACTTATCAGATATTGTTTTCTTAAGCCAATCTACATGGCGCTCAAGTCGTAGACTCACAAAGAAAGAAGCAAGTTGCTTGTCCCAACTTGAGAGCTGGCCAACCCCAATGAACTCGATGTTGGTCAGCCCTTACACCTCCTCTAGCAAATCCAAGACTTTACTTGTTTGATTGACCTCTTTTCCAAGGCCGAAATCACGAATTGCATCTGCTACAATATTAAGAGAGATGTCAAGTACATCACAAGGACGAGGCGGTCGCTGTTGTTTCTTAGTGCTACTCCCATTACGATTACTATCAGAATCAAATGTACGGACAAGAGTACCGTGAAACACCCGATTTCCCCCACCTGATGGGTCGAAGGAAAATGGAGTGTTCCCCATCGATCTGCCTACAGTATCGTCAAAGAGGTCAACTGTGTTGTCGACATTGTCATCAATCCCTGTCCACGTCTCGTTTAGATCTCGTTGGATCCAAGAGAATAATGCGGCCATACTCCTACTTCCCAGGACGTAACGTCCTATTGCCTGATTGGATCCAACGATGACCGCTAAGTTATTCATTTCCATTCTCTCTATTCTTTTGTCTTGTAACCTTTCAGCGCGCGGGTGTGACTACAAATTCGAAATAACCAGCTGTAAGTACATTAATCAAGTTAAAACATATTTAGCATTCTAACCGTATGTTGTCATATTAAGATACTTAACAAAGTTAAGAATATCATACTCGAAGATACTCTTCCCACACATCAACAGGTACTATAACCACCATTCGCTCATTATCTCATCCAAATCCACTGGCTGCCAATATATCCTTTATATCATTATACTCTCTCTTGTGATCACGTACCCGATTCTGCACATTTTGCCAATTGATAGTTACCTATGTATGTTTTGTTACCGCATCAGCCACTACTTGATACGCTTCTCTTGAAACCATTGTCTGCCTTCCTTTCCAGTGCCATCTATTCCATCAAAGTGTCAAATAGTACTTCATCCATTAGTTTAGTCCATTTGACCTTCGCTACCCGTGATGGTGGTTCTGCAAGTGATTTCACCGTCTTCTCTCAAGGTGAACTTCGAGTTGGTGTCACTACAGACCTAACCAGTGACTGTATCGGTGTCGATGCATCGATAGGCGAAGAACTCGACGATAGACCTACGCATATGACGCACAATTACATGTTGTATCGATACATCTCTTAAATTAACACAATTTAATTCGAAAATGTAAATGACTACTTGGTTATCAAAATAGAAGATGTTGTATAATTTTAGTCATATTCAAGACACTTAAAAATATTTCTTGTATTCATGCATACTTTGTGGTACATTAATCAAAACATTTGAATACTAATGCCAAGTTGAAATAAATCTCATTCATATATCAAGAGATATAGTACGCTATCTAGTCCTACTGTTTTGTTGCGAATCTGCCTACATCCGTCGTGCAATATCATCTCACACTCTAACCCACGCTTCTCTCTCTTTGAGTGGTTGGAAGTAGCAATTGCATTTCATCGTTTGATGAGAACTCATGTGGTGTAGGGTTATTATCCACATCATTTATTAGTATACCTGAAGATTGTAGATCTTGATGGTTCTGACAATATGATCGTATGAAATTGTGCAAGACACAACAAGCTATCACAATTTTCACTTGTGTATAAAAGGGATACTGCATCGCCGTTTTCAAAATCGAAAATCTGGCCTTAATTACGCCAAAACAACGTTCTATGGCATTGCGTAGCTGTGCATGTCGATAGTTAAATAGCTCCTTCATGTTTGCTGGTACTCTCGCAGCTCGTTACTTTTGCAAGTGGTATCTAACCCCACGATAAGGAGCCATAAATCTCGATGAATGAGCATATCTAGCATCGACGATGTAATACTTGCCTACACATTTAAATGATGGCTTTATTAAGGGTCCATTCGAAGCGTGACATTGTAAAGACAATTAGGTAAAACGGATAAGATCACCAAGGACTACCGATTGGGACAATCAAAGGATCATCAGCACGACTTAGAGCATTGTGTAGCACCTTCACGTCTTAGGCAGAACCTTCCCACCCGGCTAATATATATAAAATCTTCATATCAAATGAACACGCCGCTAGTACGTTTTGAGACAAGACACTTTTCCTGTTGTGGAAACTGGCATGGTCAACTGCTTGTACGTAAGCAGGAATGTGTGTCCCATCAATTGCGCCAACACAATCCTAGTTGCATTTCATGACATTTCTTCAAAAGGTAGAAGTATGCATTTGAATAGTTGTGTATGAACAATGATATATAAAAAAATAAACCTTAAGTGGTAATATGATACCTGAAAGTATGCCACCCAATTTAAGTTTGTTTGAATCTCAACAGGTGTCTCTTGTCCGGCTTGATTAACGTGATAAGGATATAGTGATACCAATGCATCTAGTACATGGTTAAAAGGGTGGCTTACGGTTTCACCCGATCGAATGAATCTGTGTCCTATCATCCGATTTTGAACGTTGTGACCAGCCGTGTGTAAGAAAATAACCAATTATTTTTCTAGACTGACATAACGAGTATCTGTAAGATGTGTCTTCTCGCGTATTTCATTACATAGTGCAAAAAATGCTCCCTGACTCATTCTTAGTTGAGTAACACAATCCCGGTCACTGGACCGAATGATTGCGTTTATAAACCATGCCCGTTCATCATCTCCGTTACGTGCCAGCTGTTTGAACAAGTATTCTCTACAGTATTCGCTGACCGCGGACACGCAAGCTGCCACTGCATGCATAACCATGGTTCTTTCCATCTCTTCATCCGATTCACTATCCATACTGATGACTGGATCACCTACACTTAAATTGTAGGAAATTGTGTTCAATGTAAATAACTACGCCATTTCCCATTCCACCACTATCAATATTCCTCAAATATTCCACTGTCCATCAAACATTCGAACGGACCATGAAAATAGTCCAAGTGTTTATGGAATTCAGATAAGCTAACCCCACCCTCACCAGTACCTTTTTCTTTTTTAACTTGGTTCTTTTAGGCAAAACCCTCTTCCTAAAACATCACCTAAACATCTATTAAGGATATTATACTGATGGGTCTTGTTGAGACGATAGGATTAAGATGGAGTTTACTGTGAATTTGTAGGGAATTCTGGATTATTGAAGATACTATTTAAAGTAGAATGATACTGTAAACTTGAGGTTTTTTGCAAGAAAGAATGCAATTTTCAGGCTAAGAGTGTGAGTTTCAAGAGGGGTTCAGGTCCATTGGGCAATAGCTGAATATTTGGATTCGTGATGACGCTGGTGATTTGAAATGTGTAGATGATTCATGCCGATAACTCAATTTATTTATGCAGGAGGTGTTGCTTCTTGGTAAAACAAGAAATAGAGGTAAATTTCCAAGTGGACATGGGAAGTGAAGGCATTACCCACCATGCAATAATTATACTTGCTGTCAAAATAAGTATCAGTATATACTGATATAAATGATGAACTGATTCACATATTATAAAAATAAATATATTGTTTAAGGGTTGGTTAGGATTGCGAATTATCGTCATTAATATACGATAAAAGTGCCATCAGACATGCGGATTAGCTCACATGAAAATACAATAGAAGATAGGTAAATGAATTTATGGTCATTACACCAATACTAAGAATCTTGGATCTAAATAGTCACAAACAGGGTTTTGCACATGATGATTTGGCATGGAAGCAATGGAAAAGTGACATTATTTTGATTTTCGCAATAAACCAAAGAAGTGAATTATAGTATATTTATGCAATAAATTGCAATCCAAACAAGCTTTAAAGATTGATAAGTTGTTGATCTTTGGTAAAAGTCATAAGTGTATAATAATATTTTCAAACAGTGTATGGTTGAGGAAATAAAAAATAAATAAAATGAATAACCTAAGCAAGTGGACTCCATGGCACATACATTTGGTTAATTGTGTGCATATCGTGAGGGTTAATTGCCTGCACTTACATCAGGCTATCTTCCTCCACATCCCATTCTCTACCTTTGCTTTCCCTATCCACATCATCTAATTTTTCCCTTTGCTTGGCTGCAGGGTTTTATCCCTTGCCTTTGTCATACCCTCTCCTATTCTAGGTTTTGTTATCAAAGTGCACTTACATAATGTTGCCCTAATACCAAAGGTCGTCTGGCCTTAAGTTAAAGGGCTTGTCTCTTATTCCTTTCCTGGTTGGTAAAGGCACTATAGCTACATTTTACCTTAGTCTCACGTCATATGTGTGTACCCATGTGGCATAGCATATTCATTCATGCATGCATACATCTGAACAATACATGACATCCATAGTGGGAGCTACGGTCAGCAATCTACTGTTTCCCAAAGCTAGTTTTCTTGCAGATGCGAGTTGAGAAATGCTCAAGAGCTGGTTAGAGTACACTAGTGACATCTGCAACACTTTATCAACATAAAATATAATAGAGGCTTATTTGACCATTTAGGTGGTTCGGGCATACATGGATCACTTGAATCATTGAACTATTTCTTGTTATCATTCATTTATTTCTTATTACAAGTTAGATACTGATGATTGTTTTGCCCTGATTTATGAGACACATCATCAGAAGAACAGATATCTAAGTACCACGAAAGAACAATACTAAAATATCCAATGTAATGTTTACATTCAAGTTGACACATGCCACTATATGTATTAATTATCAGCCTCAAAAAGTAATATCATGTAATTAGTAACAAAAACAAGAATCCCAATAGTCAAGCAAGCCCAAGACAAAAACATAAGATGCATACCATCACAAAATGAAAGAACAATCACATGACGAAAACACGTGTCTAAAAGCAAGATCGTGACATCACACAACCCAAACACAGCCAAAATTACAAGATTCACAAATAAGCAGTTGAAACAATACATAACACCTGACAGTTACAGAACCCATAGCGCCAATTACATCTCAAAGAGCAATATACCCATACAGTAGCAAAATCTACAAGCTTAAAATTAACATCTGAAAATGCCTAGCATCCGTTAATAGGGTGGGTGATCAAAGAACACAAAGAATTGTATGGTGATGCAGAACATGAATACTCTATAAAAGAATTAGAATTATCAAGACATTGGACCAAATTACCTATCAATTAGCCACATAGGATTACACCTGTTGGAAGAGAAATTGTCAAACAGAGAAGGAAAAAAAAAACCATTGATAGACGTTTTTGTTGAATGAGGTCATAGGGATGATAGCATGTTCTATCCATGTTCTCAATGGTCGAATCAAGTGTTTGATAATAACAGAGTTTTAACAGGTTTACTTATTCAATCATAGTACTAAATCACTCATTCATATAAGATCGGGTTGCTGTTTTCAGTGCAAACAATCCTAGCATACATACACATATACGGACAAGTAGATAATCGATATGGCTCTCATTCAATTGTTTCTTGCCTCCTTGGGTCTAGTCCAATGCACAAATATCAAATAGATTCATACATTCATATATAAATACATAGATGTTTGGTGTAATTATGATATATACAAAACATATAGATGGTTGATGGTGTAATCTAGGCATACATGGACATTTCACTATAATCCAGGCATACATCTACATTTCACTGAAATCTAGGCATACATGGACATTTCACTGAAATGCAGGCATACATGGACATTTCAACAGATCCCAGGGAAGGATTATCAGCCCCGCCAATCCCGAAATTTTCGGATCCATCCCTTCCAATCCCTTGCAATCAGCCCGCCAAACAGGCCCGACAAGTTGATATTTGCAACCCACCCAACAATATAGTGGACCTGGCATCTCCAATCATCCTATATTTCCACTGATACATATATACAAACAGCATTTGTGCACAATCGATATAGAAGGGATTCCATGTCGTCATATTCAGCAAATCCATGGGATCTGTTTTGCATGCACAGCCAATCCCGAATTTTCTCTTCCAATCACTTGCAATCCATTCGAATCTGCCTGCCAAACAAGCCAAGCAACCCATGGATGCTATTTTCACAGAACCCACATATGCCCAAATCAAGGGAGACAGACGGACTTACCTACGATTGCTGAAGTTTCCAACCGAGTTTGCTGGTAGGATTGAAGAAGATCGTCCGCACTAGAGAGGGTTTGAGAAGAGAGAACCTATAGCAGGATCTCACCTCCTTAAATACCAAACTCATTTGGTGAGAAATATCGGTCTCTTCTCTTTCAGACCTACCTGCCGAGACGCCTGCCCGATGGAGTGTCCCTTCATTAGCTGTCCACTGGCCTGCGCCTGCCTCCTGAAATAGAGCATCCATCCCATCCTGAATCCTATGGGATATCGAGGGATGAGGGATATCCAGAGGGATTCGCAGAATCCGGCTACAATGAAGGCGTCGTTTACGAGGGCTACGGCAGACGACGTACATCCGCCATCCCAAACATCACGCGGGATGGGATTGCGGACGATAACCATCCTAATCCCTCTAAATTCCACATCCAACGCCAGCCCAAACACGCCCTAACATATTAGATTGTGAAATTTTCTGGTAAAATAAGGGATTGTTAGTACATCTTAATGTGGTGTGGTCCACCTGAGATATATACATCTCTAATTTTTAGGACAACGGTGTAAGATGATATGTGAAAATGGATGAAGGGCATAGATGAAACATTTACATCATGACCGGGCGCAGAGAGCACAGACTGCCAGCGACGCGCATGATGGCAGGCGTTGTATGCAATCCGTCCATTGGTGTCAAACAGTTAATAACCATCCTTTCTAATAAGGTTAGTACGACCGACAAATCCCACACCCGGCCAAACACCATCTGCTATAGCATTCGCCCGCCCGTCCGCCCGTCCAAACATGCCACTAGCAAGCCATCGGATATAGCAATCCACTAACACACTCATTTATCATCTTGAAAGCCGTGCAATCCACCCTAATACAATCCAATCCCATCCAACCAGCCTGGCCAACCAGGCCCTTAATGAATGCCATACAGGCCGAAATGGAGATATAAAACATAGATATCAAATAATATTAATTGCATGTGGACCTCACTGGTGTGTCCAAAGGTTGACCCTCATTCAACACTATTTCCTGTAACGTGGTCCACCATGACATTTTTGGATATATATATAATTTTTAAAATCCCACAGTAAAACGATGCGCAAATGAGGACGGACGTCATGGATGAAACACATACATTGTGGTGGGTCTCACAGAGCACCGACCAGCAGCCTATGCCTCATGTCAGTGGAAGTAACAAGTCCCGTCGCTTACATTGAGATGTCTATAGCTTGTTTGGGTCATAAAATAGTGTGGAGCCCACTGATGTATGTCTCATCAACGCCGTTAATAACTAGTTTATTCAATTAATATCACCATCACTATAGAACATGTCCACGTATCTGCATGGACCACATCATGTGACACTGGTGTGATACAAATAGATCCCTGAAAATATATGGCAGTAAAAAAAGAATGTATGAAAACATGAGAAACAAAAGACAATGTCAAACACAAGTTGTCTAGCAAAAAGAGAGAAAAAGAAGCAAGTGACATATAAAGAGTTACAGACATCTGTGTTGGGCTAGAATTTTAAAATTACAAGGATGGCAAGAAAAAGGATACCTACGCCAACTAGAAGAGCACAGAACAACTCTCCATCTGATCAGGCTGATGGGGGAAGATCATCAGTTGACACGGCCTTGGAAACCATGGTCGGCGTCGCCTGTGTCGTCTGCATCGTCTGTCGGATGGACGAAGACGAAGAATGGCGGATGTCCAGCTCATCAGAAAATGCGGCAACCTGAACCGCATGAGAATCCGTGCAAGGTCTCGACGGTGCACATGCCTTACTGAAGTGACCATCCCAGCATGCAACTGCCTCTTTCCAGTTCCTGAATGCGCGGTGTCTCGCTCCACTAAAGCCCTCCACCTTCAACCGAGAGTCGTCCCAACATATGTATATCCAGGCTTATGTCCCATTAAGATGACGTAATACTTATCCTTTCCCATTTGCAATGACATGGACGTAATTGGCACGAGATTCGTATGTTGAAATAGAAAGTTACAAACGAAGTTTACATGCAGTATTGTCCTATCGAGTGGCATCGTAAAGTACAAATAGACTTGCTACATAAAAGCAAAATCCAATTGTGTTTACGTACCCTTCCAACCAAGCGGATTGTATGGTCTTACCTGTCTTAAGAAAATAAACTTACCAATGCATGCATGTGAAACCATATAAAAGATGTTAATTACATAAAAGTTATCGCCATCGCATAAGTCATATTGGTATATACTACGTATATACCACCATATTTGTCAGTCCAAAAAAATAAATCTAAAATTTAAAAAAAAAAACCCCCAAGAAAATCAAGTATATTAAAGTTATTGCATACCAACAACTAACAACCAAGAAAACATAACCCAAGATATAAAATATTCAGATGGATCCGACACCTCGATCACCAAAGTGGTCGTGGAGAGTTTTCTTCAACCAGTCAATGCGGCGCTCAGGTCGCAGACTCACAAAGAATGATGTCAATCCCTTTTCCTTACTCAAGAGCTAACCAACCTCAAAAAACTCTATTGGTCAGGCCGCAGACCTCTTCTAGTACATCAAGTACTTTGAAAGTGCGATTCACCGACTCGCCGAGGCCAAATTTCAGCATTGACTCAGCAACGGTCTGCAGAGAGGCCCCGAGTACTTCACAAGGATGAGGAGGGCGCGATCATTTCCTTAGGATTAGCTTCAATAATAAGAACATCGAAAGGTAGAAGCAAACTAGTTTATCCGCCCACACATCTCTCTTCATGATCATCTTTCGATGAAAAGAAGGAATGCATCTAGGAACCATCGAGTCATCAAAGCCTTTCTGACTCGGCCCGACCCGATCGCCCTACGCTACTGGAGCTGAAAAAGTCCCGCGCGCCAACAAGCAACGGCTAGCTGAAAAGCCGTTGCGCACCAGGGCGCGTCATGTTTTTCAGCTGCTTGTTGCTTCAAAAGGCGAAACTCTCGTCGTAGTTTGGCGACCTAATAACTGACGAGGCAGACACTTTTTGTTATCTAAAGGCGAAGACTCTGAAGTGGGCGAACACTCGGCCCAGCGGGCGAAGATTACAGCCAACACAGCACAGTAAGAAAAGACAACGAGCTCAAGAGAAGGGAAAGAGAGACCTTCACGCTCCACACATGGGAAGCGCTCACTACACTACGTATCTTTATTCATTAAAACTGCACTTTCCTAGCTTATCTTATAGCTCTCAAACAAGAAGATGCTAGTCCTTATGCCACTATCAGCACAGGCTGCCAAGTAAGCGCTGAGAACTGCCGGCTTCGCCTACGCCGTTATTCTATTCTATTTCTATATAGGCTTCTAGAAGCTATAGAAGATTCATTGATTCGTTTGCCAAATCTTATTCAGTTCCATTTCCTCACTCTGCGATCTATCGGCGAAGCTTCGCTACTTCCTTGACTCGTGCATGAAAGAAATAAAACAAAGTTCACCTCATGAGACATGTTGTCACTCCCACATC
Source organism: Magnolia sinica (assembly GCF_029962835.1). Taxonomy (NCBI): domain Eukaryota; kingdom Viridiplantae; phylum Streptophyta; class Magnoliopsida; order Magnoliales; family Magnoliaceae; genus Magnolia; species Magnolia sinica. The sequence goes on from NC_080581.1 coordinate 72,196,912, forward strand.
GAGTAGTATTGGAATCAGCTGTGTGAGTGGGAGTGTTATATGAGCTGTATTGTCCCATTAATGGACTGTCTAGCGAAAATGAGATGGTCCCTGTGGAGTCTATGACAAAATCATCTGACAGGTCAATTGTCTTGTCGATATCACCATCCAGCTCTCTCCATGCATCATCGAGTTCTCGTTGAAGACGAGATGATGATGCTAATGCAGCTATACTCCTACCGCCTTGGACATAACATCCCAATGCCTAGTCCGAACTGACGATAGCTATAAGATCATCCATTCTCTCAATCTGTTTCCCGCGAAGCCTTTCCGCACGCGGGTGAGACTGCAGCCGTACATTGAGCATTTGTAATATCAATAAGAAGTAAATACTGATGCAAATATCTCCACTTTATATTTCGACAATCATACCTTAAGATATTCCTCCCAGACTTCATCAGGAGCCGTCACCATCATCCGCTCACTGTCCCATCCAAACTCGCTAGCCGCCAGCATATCCTTCACTGCACTGTACTCCCTCTTGTAATACCTTAGTCGGTTCGACACATTTTGCCACTTGAGGACTATATTGGTGTGCTTTGTCACGACTTTGGTGGCAATTTGGTACGCCTCATATTTGAAACCATTATCGCCCTTGCGTCCCAATGCCACTTGTTCCAGAAATATGTCGATCATAACCTATTCCATATCGGGAGTCCATTTTATTTTTGGGGCTCGGGATGAATGCTTGGCCAGGGATTTTACCGTCTTCGTGCATGGGGAAGCCACACCACCTGAATATCAAGTACAAATGATGATTTGCAAATGTTAACCATAATCATAAGAATGACAGACAACTATTTCAAAAGAACGATTCGAAAATCATAATCTGGCATCTCCATAAGATGAATCTATTTAGTCAGAAGTTGGAAGATTACAATTCCAATGTTCGGTACATAACATTTTGTAAAATTAAATAACAGCAAGTCATGGAATTTGTAACATATAACGATCAATTATCTACTACTATTTTGCTGCGCATCCGCCCACAATCTGGTTGCAATATCATCGCGCACGCGAATCCAAGCATTGTCGCTCGTCGTTCGTTGATAGCTCGTGCGGTGTTGGGTTACTCTCCCTATCAGCACCAGATATTCCAGCGTTTTCCAACTCTTCTTGAGATTCTGGTCTAGTACATATGAAATTGTGTAAGACACAGCAGGCTATTATAATTTGGATCTCGGTGTAGAATTCATACTGCATGGCGGTCTTCAAGATGGGAATCTACCTTTCATAGCACAAAAACAACGCTCAATTGCATTACGCAACTGTGCGTGTCGGTAATTAAACAACGCCTTACATGTTGGCAAATGCTCTCCTAATTCAATACTCCTGTAAGTGGTATCAAACGCCCCGATATGGAGCCAGAAAACCGGGGGAATGTGCATATCCGACATCGACAACATAATATTTACCTAGACATTTGAATCTAAGTCCAATTGATTGAACAATCAAATAATTCAAGTGCATGAAATAGATTGTCTTTCTTTTAAAAGATAACCAATACTGTGTGGGACAAGCAAGGGATCATCTGATCGATTCAATGCGTTATATAAGACCCTCGCATATGAAGCAAAACCCTCCCAACCGGCCAATATGTATATGAAATTCATATTAAAACCACACGCCGCCAATATGTTTTGGGGGAGGATCCCCTTTCGATTGCGGAAGCTCGCATGGTCACCGGCAAGCACATGAGCTGGAATGTGTGTACCATCAATTGCCCTAACGCAATCCTAGATGCATTGGATAAAGGTGTGAATGAAGGAAAGTAAAAAACATATATGCAGAAATCTGACACACCGTAATTAATACCTGAAAGTAAGCAGCCCAATTTGCGTTTGTCTAAATCTCATTGAGAGTCATTGGTCTGACCTATTTAATGAAAATGGGGTATAGAGATACAATTGCATCTAGTACACGCCCTGAAATTCGGGGGTCGAGTATAACTCAGCTCCCGAGTTTCAAAACATCACTTATGCAACATAGTAAATGATGGATGTATGTTGTCTGTATGAGTGCATAAAACATGGAATAGATTAAGCCAAACTGTAAACATAATTTAGGGATAAGTAAAAGACGCAAGCGGAAGACTTAAAGAAACCTGTGTATTTCTTCAACCAGTCAATGCGGCGCTCAGGTCGCAGACTCACAAAGAATGATGTCAATCCCTTTTCCTTACTCAAGAGCTAACCAACCTCAAAAAACTCTATTGGTCAGGCCGCAGACCTCTTCTAGTACATCAAGTACTTTGAAAGTGCGATTCACCGACTCGCCGAGGCCAAATTTCAGCATTGACTCAGCAACGGTCTGCAGAGAGGCCCCGAGTACTTCACAAGGATGAGGAGGGCGCGATCATTTCCTTAGGATTAGCTTCAATAATAAGAACATCGAAAGGTAGAAGCAAACTAGTTTATCCGCCCACACATCTCTCTTCATGATCATCTTTCGATGAAAAGAAGGAATGCATCTAGGAACCATCGAGTCATCAAAGCCTTTCTGACTCGGCCCGACCCGATCGCCCTACGCTACTGGAGCTGAAAAAGTCCCGCGCGCCAACAAGCAACGGCTAGCTGAAAAGCCGTTGCGCACCAGGGCGCGTCATGTTTTTCAGCTGCTTGTTGCTTCAAAAGGCGAAACTCTCGTCGTAGTTTGGCGACCTAATAACTGACGAGGCAGACACTTTTTGTTATCTAAAGGCGAAGACTCTGAAGTGGGCGAACACTCGGCCCAGCGGGCGAAGATTACAGCCAACACAGCACAGTAAGAAAAGACAACGAGCTCAAGAGAAGGGAAAGAGAGACCTTCACGCTCCACACATGGGAAGCGCTCACTACACTACGTATCTTTATTCATTAAAACTGCACTTTCCTAGCTTATCTTATAGCTCTCAAACAAGAAGATGCTAGTCCTTATGCCACTATCAGCACAGGCTGCCAAGTAAGCGCTGAGAACTGCCGGCTTCGCCTACGCCGTTATTCTATTCTATTTCTATATAGGCTTCTAGAAGCTATAGAAGATTCATTGATTCGTTTGCCAAATCTTATTCAGTTCCATTTCCTCACTCTGCGATCTATCGGCGAAGCTTCGCTACTTCCTTGACTCGTGCATGAAAGAAATAAAACAAAGTTCACCTCATGAGACATGTTGTCACTCCCACATCGAGTAGTATTGGAATCAGCTGTGTGAGTGAGAGTGTTATGTGAGCCGTGTTGTCCCATCAAAGGACTGTCTGGCAAAAATTGGATGGTCCCTATGGAGTCTGTGACAAAATTATCTGACAGGTCAATTGTCTTGTCGATATCATCATCCAGCTCTCTCCATGCATCATCGAGTTCTCGTTGAAGACGAGATGATGATGCTGATGCGACTATACTCCTACCGCCTTGGACATAACGTCCTGATGCCTAATTCGAACCGACGATAGCTATAAGATCATCCATTCTCTCAATTTGTTTCCCGCAAAGTCTTTCCGCACGCAGGTGGGACTGCAGCCGTACATCATATCAATAAGAAGTAAATACTGATGCGAATATCTCCACTTTATATTTCGACAATCATACCTTAAGATATTCCTCCTAAACTTCATCAGGAGTCGTCACCACCATCCGCTCACTGTCTCATCCGAACCCGCTAGCCATCAGCATATCCTTCACTGCAGTGTACTCTCTCTTGTAATACCTTAGTCGGTTCAACACATTCTGCCACTTGAGGACCATATTGGTGTGCTTCGTCAAGGCTTCGGCGGCAATTTGGTACGCCTCACGTTTGAAACCATTATCACCCCTGCGTCCCAATGCCACTTGTTCCAGAAATATGTCGATCATAACCTGATCCATATCGGGAGTCCATTTTATTTTTGGGGCTCGGGATAAAGGCTCAGCCAAGGATTTTACTGTAATCGTGCATGGGGAAGCCACACCACCTAAATATCAAGTACAAATGATGATTTGTAAATGTCAACCATAATCATAAGAATGACAACTATTTCAAAACAATGATTCGAAAATCGTCATCTGGTATCCCCATATGATGAATCTATCTAGTTAGAAGTTAGAAGATTACAATTCCATTGTTCGGTACATAACATTTTGTGAAATTAAATAAAAGCAAGTCATGGAATATGTAGCATATAACGATCAATTATCTACTCCTACTATTTTGTTGCGCATCCGCCCACAATCTGGTTGCAATATCATCGCGCACGCGAATCCAAGCATTGTCGCTCGTCGTTCGTTGATAGCTCGTGAGGCGCTGGGTTACTCTCCCCATCAACACCAAATATTCCAGCGTTTTCCAGCTCTTCTTGAGATTCTGGTCTAGTACGTATGAAATTGTGTAAGACACAGCAGGCTATCACAATTTGGACCTGGGTGTGGAATTCATACTGCATGGCGGTCTTCAAGATGGGGAATCTGTCTTTCGTAACACCAAACAGCACTCAATTGCATTGGGCAACAATGCGTGTCGGTAATTAAACAACTCCTTACATGTTGGTAGGTGCTCTCCTAATTTAATACTCCTGTAAGTGGTATCGAACGCCCTGATATGGAGCCAGAAAAGCGAGAGAATGTGCATATCCGATATCGACAACATAATATTTTCCTAGACATTTGAATCAAAGTCCCATTGAGTGAACAATCAAATAATTCAAGTACATGAAATAGATTGGCTTTCTTTTAAAAGATAACCAATACCGTGTGGGATAAGCAAGGGATCATCTGATCGACTCGATGCGTTGTGTAAGACCCTCGCATCCGAAGCAGAACCCTTCTAACCGGCCAATATGTATATGAAATTCATATCAAAACCACACGCCGTCAATACGTTTTGGGAGAGGACCCCGTTCCGATTGCGGAAGCTCGCATGGTCACCGGCAGGCACATGAGTTAGAATGTGTGTACCATCAATTGCCCCAACGCAATCTTAGATGCATTGGATAAAGGTGTGAATGAAAGAAAGTAAAAAATCACGTATGCAGAAATCTAACCCACCGTAATTAATACCTGAAAGTAAGCAGCCCAATTTGCGTTTGTCTGAATCTCATTGGGAGTCGCTGGTCCGGCCTGTTTAATGAAAATAAGGTTAGAGATACAATTGCATCTATGTCACGCCCTGAAATTCGGGGGTCGAGTATAACTCAGCTCCCGAGTTTCAAAACATCACTTATGCAACATAGTAAATGATGGATGTATGTTGTCTGTATGAGTGCATAAAACATGGAATAGATTAAGCCAAACTGTAAACATAATTTAGGGATAAGTAAAAGACGCAAGCGGAAGACTTAAAGAAACCTGTGTACATGTGCAAGTCCCTGAAATACATATACATGCCAGGTCATAATTACAAGTGTTGTTTTCAAAATATATGTATCAAAATGACATCATCTATTACAATTACAAAGAAAACCCAGAATCCCCGCATATCAGGACATGGCTCACATGAACCCGCCTGAGAACTGAATAAAAGAAAACGCGTCCTCATAATCCTCATACTCCTGCTCTGCCTCAGGGGTCACGTCATCATCTGCATCTAAGACAAAATCTGGTTGGTGTTGAAACACCGTCCCAGAATGTGGGAGTGAGTGATTAACTAAGTGAAACTATACAGTAAAAGTTAACATGTTATCAAATCAGTCAAACAGTAATGATAAGGCAATACAATCAAACATGTCCTAATTACTCTTGTTAATGCAAGGATGTATGTAAAAATGATGCATGCTCTCGCCTGTACTCTCTCAGCGTCTTCATCTTACGGTACGCATGACAACCTCCCATAGTGCCAACAACTCCAACGCACATGCAATGCGGTGCATGAACATGATTACCAAGTTGTTATTAGTCTTTTTCATACAGCAGGAATGGGAAGCTAAGATACCTCCCTCGTATCACTTTCCAAACAGTGATCCATTCTAGGGTCGTCAATCCTAGACAATCTCATACAATCATATGGTTTTAGGTCGCTGCAAAATGGCTCGTCACCAATCAATGCGCGCCTATCATACCTTAGTTAATACCCTAAGGCTCGTCGCCTCAATGCAGTAGCTAGGTATGCTCGAGGTCACTACAAAGGGCTCATCACCAATCAATGTAGGCCAACAGCACAAATATAGTGTCTCATACCACCATAGTCGGCTCACGAGTCTGGTGTGCTCACTGGTCACTACGGGGAGGCTCGTCACCCCAGCGTAAGCCGACAGCTCGACCACGGTGTCCCATACCACCATGTCCGACTCATGAGTCTTCGCGGATCAAGGTACAATGGTTAACGAAATTGCATTGGTAAGTTTGGTACCCTAGATTCAAGCAATAGTGTTCATACATAGTGAACATACATCGGGACAATCGGGTTACTTGACGAACTCGACTAGCACGAGCGCACGTTGAGTTGAACGGCATAGAGTGCGCAAACACTCCGTATAACCAAACCACTGCCGACAACCCTAATACGACTCAAGTTCGTCAAACACGTCTTGCGTGGTGAAAACGACCTCGGCCACGAACTCAAGGATTGTTACCGATTCCCTGGACTATTCCATAGTCCCAAACATCAACAATTATAACAGATATTCAAACTAACAATTTAGAACAGTAATGGAACAACAATTATAATCATACAATATGGAAGCGTTTGATGAATATCAACTTAGCATGAAATACACATAAGTAGTGCTTGAAGTTAAACAACAAAGAATGTAAATTGTATGTAGGAAATCATACGCACCAATAGGATAGTTGAGAATCTCTTCTCAACGCCCATAATAGGTTAATATATTACACACTTAACCATTCAGACATTTCTACAAACACTTAGACTACATAGTCCAATATACATGACGTATGTCGGTGATAACACACATTTGGACAATTCCTTTCGCCAAGGAGTTGACACATATACAACTAGCACAAGTACACGACAATTAATCACGGCAAACACATGTTCATATTTTATACGTATACGATACTTCTTACATATATATAGAATACACAAATCTCAATATAACTCATATATATCAGGAACGCAAAATAAACATCACAGTTGGCATGTGAAATTGCATCCACAACAATAATAAACCATTACCCAACATTGACAGCCTTGAAAACCATAACTTATACGAATATAGTCCGCATATTCGTCCGCACCTTAAACCAGAAAAACACAATAGATCTGATTCAGACGATAAGTCTTCGTCAACGGCGACTAGATAACCTAAGGCATTAACAGAAATGAGCTACATCAACACTTAGACAAGTCTAAGCTCTAAAACAGACTAGGGTTTGATTAACTTACCCAAAAAGGAACTTAGAATCGCCGAAATAACGATTCAGAAGTGATGGTTTAGGGATATAGAGTAATAAGAAATAATCTCAAGATGATTCACCAACTTCTCTCTCACTTTCTCTCTCTTTTCCTCTCTTTCTTAGTTAGGGTTAGAAAATTCGTATGGAATAGAGAGTGAGGGTTTTAAGGTCTTTATATAGGTCTAAAATAGATGAAAATAGCCCCAGGGCCAAGGTATACTTAGGTTATAACCAAATCGGGTCTATTCCGATCCAACGGAACACTTCTGGTGGTCCTTTCATCACGTGCGGTTGGACTTAAGCTCATTGACCATGGATATAGGTCAAACTGAGTTTTCGTACCGATCGGATTTACAGATCAGTCGTGGCGGACCAGTCTCAATTCAACGGTCACCGAAACTCGATCAGCGCAATGACATGCCAGGGCCATCTTCCCTGATCCAAGGGTGAAATTGGGTCAGAATCCAATGGTCAGAAAGCTTAGAATCGGCGCGCAAGCGACACGACTCAGATTTCATAATTCATATTTAATTTCTCAGCTTTCTCACACTCTTTACTCCGAACTCAAGCAAATCGACCCAGGACATCATCTGGACTTGATTTTTGAGGTGATTGCCAAGCCCAACAAGATAATCATAATTGTCTAAGATCGTCGCTATCGGACTTTCGATGCGCGGTCCAGGTCCGATACAAAGTTTCCAAGTACTCCCGAGAGCAACTGGATTTAGCGTTGAATCCTAGATTTCAGGGTAACATAGCGTTAACGATTCTACAAGTTTTGAGTCCTGCAGATCAAATTTAAAGTGATTGGTACAAATTTCACAAGCAATCGAGTTTAGCGCTAGATAACCCACAAATAGCTTCTAAGGAAAATAGAGGTAGTACTCGGGTCTTGCTACGAAATTTTTCGGGTCATTACAATCTACCCCCCTTAAAGAAAAATTTCATCCTCGAAATTCGTCCCTTCTCATACTCCTCAAGGATCTGAGGGTAGCTCTTTTTGACCTCAGCTTTAGTCTCCCAAGTAGCCCCTTCTTCACTATGATGCGTCCACAATACTTTCACAAGAGGGATGACCTTGTTACGCAATACCTGCTCCTTCCTGTCTAGGATACGTGTCGGTCGCAGTACATATGTGACATCCTCGCTCAACTGCATCTGCTCCCAACTGATAATATGCGAAGGATCATGAACATACTTCTTCAGCATAGAAACATGAAATATGTTATGCACGCCTGCAAGTGGTATGGGCAAAGCAAGGCGGTATGTTACCGCTCCCACTAGATCCAGTATTTGAAATGGACCAATAAATCTCGGTGTGAGTTTTCCCTTCTTACCGAACAGCAGAACTCCCTTCATAGGGAAAACCTTAAAAAAGACATGGTCTCCAACCTCAAACTCAAGCGGTCGCCGTCTCGTATCAGCGTAACTCTTCTGCCTGCTCTTGGCTGTCAGAAGTCGACATCGAATAATATCAATTTTCTCTGAAGTCGCTTGTACCAACTCTGGGCCAATCAAACTACGCTCGCCAACTTCTGCCCAGCAGTGCGGTGCTCTACACGGGCGACCATACAATGCCTCGTAGGGAGCCATGCCGATACTCGCCTAGAAGCTATTGTTATACGCGAACTCTGCATAAGGGAGACAATCATCCCAACTGTCCTTGAAATCCAAAACACAAGCTCGCAACATGTCTTCCAGAATCTGATTCACACGTTCCGTCTGCCCGTCTGTCTGCGGATGAAATGCGGTGCTGAACTTCAATTTCACACCCATCGCTTCCTGGATACGAGTCCAGAAGATAGATGTGAATCGCGTCTCTGTTAGACACAATCTCCAAGGGAACTCCGTGCAGACGTACAATCTCCTTAATGTACAATCTAGCCAACTCGCCTGCAGAGTTTGTGACTCTGATCGGTAAGAAATGAGCCGACTTCGTCAATCGGTCGACGATCACCCAAATAGAGTCATATCCCTTCCTCGTTCTCGGCAACTCTGAAATAAAATCCATAGAGATGAAGTCCCACTTCCATTCCGCTATGGGCATGGGCTGAAGCAATCCAGGATGTCGGCGATGCTCTGCCTTGACCTGCTGGCACGTGAGACAACGAGATACAAACTCAGCGATGTGAACCTTCATGTTGTCCCACCAATAGGATCTTCTCATATCTTGATACATCTTCGAACTACCTAGATGCATCGCAAGCTTAGAATTATGGGCTGACTCGAGAACCTCCCGTCTCAAGTCAGGAATGTCTGGGACACATAGCCGGCCACGATATCGTAGGCCCCCATCTGAACCAACACTCCACTCGGAGTCCTCATCTGTACCAACCCATTCTCTCATCTTCGCCAAAAGCTCATCATCTGCCTGAGCTGCAATGATCCTCTCGTCAATGAGGGGCTGTACTCGAATGTGTGCGATAACCTCATACGGCTCTTCCACCGTAAGTTTCTGCTCAAAGTCTCGCACAAACTCTATCATGTCTCATTCTGCTATCATTAGCGGAGCCGCAAACTATATAACCTTCTTGCGACTCAACGCGTCTGCCACAAGGTTTGCCTTGCCCAGATGGTAAGAAACATCGAACTTAAAGTCTTTCAATGTTTCCATCCATCGGCGTTGCCTCATATTCAAGTCACGCTGCGTGAAAATATACTTAAGGCTCTTGTGGCCGCAAAAGAGCTCGAACTCCTCTCCGTAGAGGTAATGTCTCCGGAGCTTTAATGCAAAAATGACAGCTGCCAACTCCAGGTCGTGTGTAGGGTAATTCTCTTCGTGTTTCCTCAACTGTCTCGAAGCATATGCAATCACCCTGTCATTCTGCATAAGGACACAACCCAGACCAATGCGAGAGGCGTCAATATATATCGTATACTTAACCCCTTGCTCTAGCAATACTAGTACAGGGGCGGACGTCAACTTGTCCTTCAGCTCCTGAAAAGCTATCTTCGCCTTTTCATTCCAAGCAAACTTCAAGTCTTTCCGTGTCAACTGAGACAAAGGTCTGGCTATCTTCGAGAAGTCTCATATGAAGCGTCGATAATAGCCTGCTAGACCTAGAAAGCTTCTCACCTCAGTAACCGAACCAGGTTACTTCTAGTCCTAAACTGCAGCTACCTTAGCAAGATCGACAGTTATCCCTTCCTTGGACACCACATGTCCTAGAAACTTAACTTCCTCTTTCCAGAAATTACATTTCTTGAACTACGCAAAAAGTCGATTCTTCCAGAGAGTATCACAGACCGCTCTTAAGTGCTCCTAGTGCTCTTCCCGACTCGCAGAGTATATCAAAATGTCATCGATAAAGACAATGACGAATCAGAACAAAAATGGCTGAAACACCCTGTTCATCAGATCCATGAACACGGCCGGTGCGTTCGTAAGACCGAACGACATCACAAGGAACTCATAATGGCCGAAACCAGTCCTAAATGCGGTCTTCTGCACGTCCTCATTCTTGACGCGCAACTGATGATACCCTGACTGCAGATCAATCTTCAAAAAGTACCGTGCCCCCTTCAACTAATTAAATAGATCATCGATCATAGGCAAGGGATACTTGTTCTTCACAGTTACCTGATTTAACCTGCAATAATCTATACATAATCGCAAGGAACAATCCTTCTTCTTAACAAATAAGGCAGGTGCTCCCCAAGGAGACACACTAGGTCGAATAAAATCCAAATTCAATAAGCCATCTATCTGCTTCCTCAATTCCTTCATTTCGCTCGGAGGCATACGATAGGTGGGCAAGGAAATAGGTGTCGCACCAGGCATGAGATCGATAGTAAAATCAATCTCACGCTGAGGGGGTAATCCAGGAATCGACTCAAAAACATCTTCATAATCCCGAACTACCGGCGTGCTTTCAAGCGCCAAACTAGCAATACTCTCCAACAGAGAAGTATAATAAGCAAAACGGAAAGGGTAACTGACCTGAACAGGGAAAGTAAATGTCTTGCCCTCAAGTCTATGGATTATCACCAGCCTAGCTTCACAATCAATCTTTGCTCGCATCTTCGTGAGTCAATCCATACCTAAAATAGCATCGTAATGGTATAGAGGTGTGACAAACAAGTCAACTAGGATTGATCTGCTCCCTAGAACAATCAAACAACCCAAACAAATCTTGGTAATATCATAGGAGGTCTCTGTAACGATAGTAAGCGTCACTCCCTTCATAGTAACAGTGCTCAAACTCAAGCGTTTAACTGCCGCGCATACGATATAATAGAGGTATTGGACCATGTATCCACCAACAAAGAAACGGAAATACCTTGAATGTGAGCTGTAACCTCAAACGATCTCGATGCCAAGTCAGACCCAGGCGCTTCAGCTGTAAGCGGGTTAACTCGAGCCTGTTGTGGGCGATTCGGCAGTGGAACCATGGTCCACTAAGGTGGCCTGAAGGATGGGTGAGCTGGCGCTGAACGAAGGGGTGGAGGAGATATTACCTGCGGCATCGGACGGCTGATCCTCTGCGGTGGAGTAAATCCACTGTCCCGCATTCGCATAAAGCAATTACGATCCGAATGCCCAATCTTCCCACAATACGAACAGTGTAAGTCAGAACGCATTGGCTGAGCGGGCGGCGATGCACGCCTCGGAGGAGAATCTGCCCGCGGCCTCTTGCCGAGAAATGGTGCGCTCGGAAAGCCGAAGTCTTCGAACCCTTACGAGGACGGGCCGAAATCTTCGAACCCTTGGGAGGCATACCCTACATTCAATAGAGGATGCAACCAATGAGATTCAACATCCACATAATCCACCCACACGGCATTTACATCACAACACAAGGAAAAACAACATACATTTCATTTAACAAAATTGTCGCAATACAAGAAGTGCAGCATTACATGGATCGCGACAGAGAAAGCATGTGAGCTAAAACATCTAAAACTTCAAATAACAAACAACTCCCAAACTACTACGCCTATAACGGCTACAAACAAAAACAAACAACAAAACAGAGCAAGGGACAACTACATCTGCAACTACTCGTCAGAATCAGAAGATGGAGGAGGGGCACCTTTATCCAGCATACAACACAGGATACACTTTAGAGTTCGAGACATCTTCTTGAACTTATGCTTCACGAGGCCTCGAAGATCCATAATATCCTGACATAGAACAGCCTGACCCTCCTCAAGTCGAGCTATACGGGCATCCCTGGCGGCCTGATCTGCGCCTGCTCTAGTGCCACAGGAGGAGAACTCTCACTTGTGTCCTGGGCCTCCACTTCTTCCTCGTCCTGCTCTTCATAAACTCCATGAGATAGCTCCGCCAACAGAGTTCATCCAACGGGAGCTCGAGGATCAAGGTCCCGCTTTGTCCAAAACTCTCGGGTGGCGTCTGAAACTAGTAACCATGAAAACACACTAAACTTACAATCCAACTTACTCCACATTGAGCAAACAATCAAAGTAACTGCCCACTGTGAAGTAAACAACTATTCATGAAGAACAATCCACTTCAATTTAAGCAAAATTAGAAGAGTATAAGACAAATTTCAACTTTATGCATATTGAAGAAAAACCCATATGACAAAATATACAAAGCCAATCAGATGAGTTGAAGTTGATATTGAATGGAACTCCATACACTATGAGAAACAGAATCCATATGCCCAAATAATACCTGAGAAACAGAATTTTGCAAAATAGACCCGTATGAAAACAGGATACTTAATAAACGGTGAAAAAATATGCAATGCCCTTCAGAGAAATTCCACAGACTACAAGGAATATGAAAAACAAGATACTTCATAATCTTTGCACAAACACACGGCCTCAGTGTTGCAGTGAAAATGCATCTGCAACCCAATTTGCCATGTCTTAAGTTTTTAAGGGTAGAAAAATGACCCTCGCATCCTTTTTTTTTGGAGAATACATGTTACTGTTAACAAAGATATCATCTCACTAGAACTAGACAAAATACACAATTACTCCTATCAGGAAATGAAAATGGAAGTTGATTCAAATAATGATTAATATTGGTAATGTAAATCAAATCTCATAAATGAAGTTGTGAAAAATCCAAAAAACAATCAGTCCACGATCTCATAAGTGGCAACAAGGAAAACAGACTGAACTTGACAGGCTATCGTATTCCACTTTGAGATTCAATCGAACTAATTGCACACTGTGAGTAAACAACAATTCGTGAAGAACAATCAACATCAATTGGAATGAAATTAGTAGAGAACAAGACAAATTTCAACTTTATGCATTTTAAAGAAAACCCATATGACAATCTATGACAAAGATAGTCACATGAGTCGAAGTTGATATTGAATGAAATTCCACACAATATGAGAAATAAAATCCATGTGCCCAAATAATATTGGAGAAACAGTGAAGCAAAATAGACCCATGTGAAACAACAGGATAGTTAATAACAGATGACAACATATGCAAAGATATGCACAGCAATTCCACAGACTATAAGGAATTTGAAAAACAAAATACTCAGATGAATGCGCACACACCGCTTGACAGATGCAAGAAAATGATTCTGCAAGCAATTTGGCATGTCTTAAGTTTTCAAAGGTGGGAAGGTGAGAAGCATCCTTTTTGTGAGAATACATGTTACTATTAACAATGATTTGATCTCACCAAAACTAGACAGAAAATACACATGGACTCCTTCGAGAAAATGAAAATGGAAGTGTTTCATACACTGATTATTATTGGTACTATAAATCAAATCTCAAAACTGGATTCTAGGGAAATCCAACAACAGGGAGTCCTCAATCTGATAAGTGGTAATAAGGAAAGCAGACTGAACTTGATAGACTATCTTATTCCACTTTGAGATTCAATCGAACTAACTGCCCACTGTGAGTAAACAGCAATTCATGAAGAACAATCAACATCAATTGGAATGAAATTTGTATTGTCCAAAATTCAACTTTATGCATATATTGAATAAAACCCATATGACAAAATATGCTTAGATAGTCAGATGCTGTGAAGTTGATGTTACATGAAATACACATAATATAGAAAACAAAATCCAAATGGCTCAAATAATAACCGAGGTGCATTAAAGCAAAATTGATAGATGTGAAAAAACAGGATACTTAATAACAGATGGCAAAGTATACAGAGATATTCAGAGAAATTTCACGGATGAAACTAAATGTGACAAATCTGGATACTTAATAATCTTTGCACAAACACACCACTTGACATATGCAATTTAATGAATTTTATGATATTTGCCATGTCATAAGTTTTCAAGGGTGGTAAAGTGAAGATACAAAAATTTATAAGAATGCATTTCACCTCAAGACTAATTTTCCCCGAAATATATACAGAGAACCCAACCTGATTTTCCCCGAAATATATACAGAGAGCCACCTCGTCAACCAAGAACGCTTGTGTCCCTCATGCATTTTGTCAGCAGCTCCTCAAAATCTGAGAGTTTATAAGTCTTCTTTTTCTGCAGTAGCTTTTGATGCGTGTATGTCTTATTGTAAACAAGACGGGATCGTGGTTCTCGTGAACGTGAACTATGGTCAGGATTCTGTGTGGAATGATCGAAATCCTCCTCCCCGATAAAAGGACTAAGAGGCCTCTTATCCTGACTCTCATCCTCGTCACCACTACCACCATCACCATCATCATCCTTACTGTTATCAGAGTCATCGTCACCCTTATCACCACCATTATCATCACCGAACTCATTTCCCACATCATTTTCTGACGCAGTCTCAGTGTCAGACAATGTTTCCTCGCCACGTCCCGCATGATAGTGACTGTTGCGGGCTACCCTCAGGACTCCTAGTCAATGGGTCGAATGCCTCATCAGGAGATCTCTGCCACTCCACATGTGCATCAACATCAATCCCTTGTCTTTATTTCTACCGCAATATATGGCTCTGGTCGCCCATCCGAAGTATCCAAGTCATCCGACCTAACCCACTGGTAAACTGGATCATTCTCCGCATCCTCAGCATATGCATACTGTCCGACCGTCATCAAGTCCAGTGGATCTTCCCGCGTTTTTCTTCCTTTCGAGCGGAGCAGCCTCTCTCATAACTTCATATTGTAGTGACAATACACTAGCTTCTGAAGCCTCTCATACCCTATTCTATTAGGTTTATTTGTATGTATGAGGGATAATGTACTCCAATTCCTTTCACATGGTGACGAGGACATCGTCTGTGCAAACACACGGACTGCCAGTCGTTGTAAAACCTCGCAGTCAGAGTCCCATACATGGACCATCATTCACCTGCGTATCATAAGATTCTTTCATTATCCTAGATTTTTTAAAATAATATAAAAGTTAAGTTTACTACAATGACTCACATGTCATCATGGTGTTCATTGACTTCACCGCAGGGTGACACCCAAACATTCCAACCGCATCGCGAAATTTAACAATCTGTTGATGGCGTATACCAACCAGAATAAGTATATAATAATTGAGATGAAGATAAGGAGAATGTAAGTGCGAAACATATTTACCTCACTACCAAAGGTGCCTTTTCCTGGATAGTCGGGGAATAAGTGATCATACACCTCATGCACAGCCCTCTTTAATGAATTATCTTCAAAGAGATTCCGATTGTAGTGGTATTTGGGATTCAGGAAATACGCTGAAAATCAACATATAAACATCAGTAAAACCCTCGTTAATTATTTCATATGAAAAAAAAATCCATATAAGCACTTAGTAGCTTGATATAGTGGGTGAGAAAGCGTCCTTTCCCAACTGTCGTCTATTATTGCATGCACCCACTTATATGCATTTGGAGCTTTAACTATGATGGCCTCTTTCATCAGCTATATAGACAGATACAGCGACCCCATCGACGGATTTGTCTCATTATCCACCATCCTCAACACACCACATAAATGAGCTCTAGAATACCCACAACACCACGCACTTTATCCTAAAATAAATTTCCCAGCAACAGCTCCTTGATTCTGTAGGTTACTTTCGTCAACCGCTTTTTCCATTCTACGTAATCATGAGAGGCGAAGGCTACTTAAGGCGATATAATTTGTGGCGAACCGCGTCACTCCGAGGCACACTATATCCCCACCACACCTCTCGTGTATTGCAGCTAATAACCATGCGTGGTTATATACAAAGTTTGTGATGAGCCGTGCATTAGTAATTACAGTCTTCACCGACGACCTACCCCGATCCCCTCCAACATGAGATCGATGCAATAGGCTATGCAGGGTTCCAATACATATGATACTTGCTCTGAATATCCTTCCCCGCCTTAACAAATGCACTCTCATTATCCGTAATAAACTGCACAATATTTTTCCTCCCAACATCTTACATGGTTGTGCATTAGTTTGTAAATGTAGTTAGAATCCTTGATCGTACTACTTGCATTTATACTCTTTAAGAACACCGCCCGTCCCCTGAAATAGACCATAAAATTTATAATCAACATCTTCGTCGGTCCATTCCAACTGTCACACATGACGGGGGAGCAATACATCTCCCATGACTGCCGATACAAATCAACGTATGTCTTCATTTCTGAATGTTCATCATCCAAGTATTTCCCCATGATTTGTGCGTGTGGGCGGCGACACACCCTCACCCCCACGCTGTACTTCACTTATCATATTTTTTTAGTGCGAGCTCGCTGCGGCATTTGAGGGGATTTGAACACATATAAAAAAAAAATTGCTATAAATTTTTCAAATTTATTCCTCACATCTCCTCTACTAAACATCTCATTTATTTTCTTTTATGTCCCTCCTGCCTCTTTTGTACATCCTCGAATCTGAAGGTATCATTTTCTCGTGTCCCTCCTGCCTCTTTGTATATCCTCGGATCTGAAGTTAGATCCGGCACCGGCATGCAACTACTCTGCCCATGCCCCATATTCCTCCCCACCTACTTCCCTCCCCTGATCCACCTCAAACACTCCCCTGCTCTACTCCCCCCACCACGCTCATGGATAGACACCTCAAATTTAGGCCTACCTGTGTCTCACCTCCTATTCTAATCCCTCCCCCACTGATCCCATTTTGACTCATGAACTGCACATTTATATTCGGAATGTCATCATCATTATCGAGATCCACTACATCATCCTCACTTGCAAATGGTGGCCGCCCCAACTCCTCCCTAATCTCCCTCCCCCGCGCATGTCATTCATCTTTTGACTTCACATTTTTTTTCAATATGGCCTTCATCTGTTCTCGCACATCCTGTGGACACTTTAGGCAATCCACAACATAGCAATATCATCCTGTTAAATGCTCCTTTAAGCGGGTTAACCCACCACTCCTCGATACATGGCCACATAAATCACAAATACTCCCGAATCAATTATCGAGAATGAGCCGACCGTACGTCCACCCTATATCAGGTTAACCCCCTCCTCTTCCTCCCAACATATTTTATCTATCCATTGAGATTGGATAGAGCCACAATCAGATAGATCCACCACTCAAATGGGCCACACCATATGGAACAATGAGATTTGATACCAACAATAGGTTAGTAATTAGGGGCCACCATGATGTGGACCTTCAATCAAAGCCATTAATCAGGTGTGACTCATTAAAATAAAGAGAATGTACAAAATTCATCCTGATAAAAGAAACTCAGGTGGGCCTCACACCTCACAACGTGAATTTATCAATTTGGAAGAAGTTTTACATCGTTCCCATTGGTGTGGCCCACAATAGTTTTTTAATCAGGCTTTGATTTTATATGTACGGATCATCAGATGAACAGTAGATTTTACATTTACAACATGTTTTACCCTACAGAACTGTGACTGTTTTATTCTCAGCATGTTTTCACTTCATACAGGTGTGTATATGAGCAAATCAACAAGTAGGATGTTAAGTAAATGACATGGTAGACCCTGAAGTGACGCACCAAGTTCTGGGGGGCCCACCATGATGTATGTGTTGTGTCCACACCGTCCATCCATTTAGAGATATCATTTTAGGCCATGAGAAAAAGAATGAGTCAGATCCAAAGCTCGAGTAGACCCCACCTCAGAAAACATTGGAGAAAGTGACGCCCATCATTAAAAATTTTAGGACAGTGCGTAACCAGTAAACAGTGGATCCGACTCATTCTGTCTCATGCCTTAAAATGATATACTCAAATGTCTGGACGATGTAGATACAACACATACATCATGTTGGGCACCACAGAACTTGGTGCATCACTTCAGTAGGTAGTGTGGCTACGCAACCGGTCAGTATCGTCGCGCGGGGAGACAGATTGGCTACTCCCCCGGACACCAGCCTCATGGCCAGTGGTCAGTGCTTTGTGGGCCCCAACATAATGTATTTGTTTCGTCCATTCCATTCATCCATTTATAAAATCATTTTAGGGACTGATACAAAATATCATAGGGATATAAATCGTAGGTGGACCACACCAAAGGAAAACAATAATGATTGGATATCCACCATTAAAATCCTCCTAAGGCCCACTGTACTATTTATTTGACATCCAATCTGTTGATTGGGTCCTGAAGACCCAGATCAAGGAAATAAATAAATATCAGGTTATTCCAAAGCTTTTATGGCTCCCACAACATTTTTAATGGTCAACGTTCATTCAACACTGTTTCCTGTAATGTGGTCCACTTGAGTTGTGGATATGGTTCAATTCTAGGCTCAACGCCTAAAATAATCAGTAAAAATGAATGGACAGCGTGGATAAACCACGTGTAATCACGGTAGGACCAACAAAGTTTACTCGGTAAGATAAGAGCATACTGAGAATGCAATCCAACGTGAACACCCGTCAGGACGAGGGCACGAGACGCCACCAAGTTATGTGGGCCCCACCATGATATATTTTTTTCATCTACACCGTCCATACATTTAAAGAGATCATTTTATAACATGAGCCAAAAAATGAGTTAAATCCAGAGCTCGAGTGGACCCCACCATAGAAATAAGTGGAGAAAGGTTTCAACGGTGGAAAGCATTTACCCCATCCGCGGGGAAGCGGATTGGGTACTGAGTAACTCAATATGCTAAGTGTACCGAGTAAACTCTGTGGGATCCACTGTGATGATCCACTGTGATTTATCTATTTGATCCACACCATCCATCAATTTTAAAAGTTAATTTCAGTTCCATAAACTAAAAATAGAGTTTATCGAAAGATCAAATAAACCACACCACAAGAAATAGTGTGAAATGAGTGTCTACCATTGAGCCTCTGAAGTTTTGGATCAAGCTGATATTTTTTATTTCACTTCAGGAAAGTCTTTTTTATCTTATGAACATGTTGGATGAGAAATAAATATCACTTTGGGCACTATAAAGATTTCAACGGTCAAAATCACTATTCAGACTGTTTCCAATGGTTTGGTTCACTTGAGCTTTGTATATGCTTCAATTTTAGGCTCAACGTATAAAATTAGCTGAAACAACTTGTGGACGGATTGGATAAACCGCATACATTCAAGGTGGACCCAACTGAGTTTACTCAGTACGATAAAAGCATACCGAGTAACTAGTACGCAATCTTATTTCCATCCACTAAAGCGGATTGCGCACTGTGCACTGAGTAAACTCTATGGGGCCCGCTGTCATTCATGCATTTTATCAAATCTGTCCATCCGTTTTGTCATATAATTTCAGGGCTTTTGAAAGAAAAATTAATCATATCCAAAGCTCAAGTGGACCACACCACCTAAAACAGTTTGAATTGAAGTCCACCGTTGAAAAGTTCTTGGGGGCCCACAAAAGTTTTAGATCAAGATGATATTTGTTTTTTCCATTCATCCATGTCTTTGTGATATTATGAAGAGTTTGGATGACAAATAAACATCATTAGGGGCCTTATAAATATTTCAACAGTGGAAATCAATACTTACACGATTTCCTTTGGTATGGTCTACTTGAGATTTTGATTTACTTTATTTTTGAGCTCAACCCCTAAAATAATCTGGACAAACAAATGGACGGCATGGATGAACTATATACTTCACAATAGGCCCTACAAAGTTTACTCAGTACAATAAGAGCGTACTGAATAACTCAATACACAACCCGATTTCCCCATCCGCGCCCCTCTTTTCACTTTCCCTCTCCATTTTCACCTCCATGGCTCCAGCCATGCAATCCGATATAGCCAGGTCCGTCTTTCACGCCTGATTCCTCGCCGAAATCTGTGAGAAAAAGGGAAGCTGAAGAAAATGGCAAGAAAATCGTACTTACCTGTCGAATGGCCTACCTCCAATCACCGCTACAGCTAAGTACTATCCGATTTCTTTCTTCTTTTTTTTCTTATTCAATTTTTTTTATTCTCCATTACTTGTGACTATCCGTGCATTGATGTCCGACAATAATGGAGAGGAAATCACGCGATATTGTCAATATATCGTACAATATTGACAATATATCAGCCAATATCTGGATTTGAAATTTTTTGATATCTTTCGGGGATTATCGCGAGTGTATCATCTCGCCGTGGTGAGATACCAATAATCTGGGCAGATAGTATCTATGTTTAAAACACTGGTTGTAACAAGCAATAGTTTCTTACTCACATATCTTGGAAAATTCCATTTAAGTGGATTAGAGGATGAGACTAACTTAATGCCACGAGTTGCCATGAGTCCAAAATCATGAATCAATTTAATGCATGTCTTGGAAAGGGAGCCCTCCCATAATCCAAGTAGGCTATTCTTTTGAAAATAAAAAATAGCCTACACCCCATGAAAATAAAAGAGCATATCCATTAACATGAATTAGATGGAAGATTAAAATTGCTAATGGGGCAAAATATGATTTAGATGAAAATTATTCCATTAACATCAAAATATCTATTTAAGCAATTATACCCTAAAATAAGATAATTTTTGTATTAATAATAACAAAAAATAATTAAAAATATAAACTCACCTTTATTTTTTCCAACACCACCCATTCCAAATAATACTTCACATTCCATGACAACTCCTGCACTAGAAAAGTAAATATATTATAAACCTTTTAAATGAGAAATAATACAAGCACATGAGGTATTAAACCTTACGAAAGTCATATTAAGTTGATGAGAATGTCAAAAGAAAAAAATAAACATAAAAACATCGGCGGATGTAGTTTCATGCAAAAGATCTGTCAGGCTTTCATTGGACATGCATTCATATCCTTCCACTAATGTGGAAGTTGCACAAGACAGCCAAGTTGGGCAAACCATGTTTTAACACCACAAAAATAACTTGTGAAGAAATCAAACAAACGCAATAATTAGGTGGGCAAACCTGTGTACTTTTTCTTATATAGTTGCACTCACACGATATACACACCCACGCATTCACACTACACTGCAGTACAATTTCACTGCAACGGGCACTTTAACCGATGATCTCGTGTTGAAACTCTTGTAAACTACATCTTTAATGTTCAGAAAGAATAGGCTGATCATAAATATAAAAACTAATAATAGTAGTAAATATTTAAAATAATTACAATTAGTAATAGGATTGAATTTTATTTTATTTTTTAACATGGAAAAGAAAAGATGCCAATGTAGCACGTACCATTGGTCGGTCAATGAACATGGTTGAGTTATGGTACTTCATGCATGGACCAGCCTTAATGAACCAGCTAACTCTCAGATATGCCATGGCCCAGCGCCTAATTTGAAGATGAGGGCGGTTCTAGAAGATATAGTACTTACTTTTGCACATGTGCTGTTTGATCCCCAGATGATACAATCAACCTGAGCCACATATTAATATGCAATGCACATTAATAAATGGATACATAAGTCGATCAGAAGTGCAAATCAATGCAAATCTTTTACTTTTTTGAAGCATGGTACCTAGATTTTGGAGTTTTAATATCATGGCATGCCTCCTTTCAACATGTGAATTAAGTGAGGATGCACTCAACATTTTGTAAGTTCTATGTTTCCCAAGTGCATTCACTGGCAAGGTCTGCTTGATATTAGATAAACGGATAGATGGGCTGGGCGAGCACGGTTGGAGCCTTCAGTCCATGAGGGTGGTCATGGGCTTCAAGCCAGAGATCTAGACGCAGTGATTAATTAGCCCATGATTCAAACAACATTGAGATTGGGAAGGTCTTGATTCTTGGCTAGGTGTACAAGTGTAGGAATCCTTGGGCACGTGTCTTACAAGTGTCGGATAAAAAATAATATTAAAGGAATTTTATAAAATAGTACTCAATAGTACTTAAAATAATCTTGGCGACTTTTTAAATCAATTACCTTCGGTTGGTTTTCTTAACGGGCTCAGGGCTGTTTGTTTTTTAAGTTTTCCATTAAATACGTGTAAAATATGTAATTATTACGAACTTCATCTGTTTAAAACAGCTGCGAATTACATCTCGAAAATTGGTCCAAAAAGTATGTGATTTATCCAAGCCATCCAACCTTTTTAGGACGCGGATTGCGTACTGACAGCGTCAGTAGCGAGGTGGCTACTGACAGTGCTCTGTGGGTCCCATAATGATGTATGTGTCCTATCCATGCCATTCATCTATTTTTTCAGACTATTTTATTCCATAAGACCATAAATGAGGCGGATCAAAATCTCATATAGACCACACCAAAGGAAAGAGTGATGATTGAACACTAACCATTAAAAACTTCTTAAAAGGCCACAAAAGCTTTAAATTAAGCTTATATTTGTTTTTTCTCTTCTACCATGTGTGAGTGACCTAATCAACAGGTGGAAGATAAATAAACATTACAGTAAGCCCTAGAAAGTTTTTAATGATGAGCATTCAATCTCCACTGTTTTCTTGTGGTGTGGTCCAATGGAGATATTAATATCTCTTATTTTTCATATAATGCTCTATAATGATCTGTAAAAATATATGAATGGCTGGGATAAAACACAAATACACCATGTCAGTAGCCACATTGCTACTGACACTGTCAGTACGCTATCCGCGTCCACCTTTTCCAGGGAAGATTTTAAGGCATGAGTTTAAAAATGGAAACAGATTGACCACTCCCCCTGCCACCCGCCAATGGCTGGTAGTAGGTGCTCTGTGGGCCCCACCATGATGTATGTGTTTCATCCATGCTGTCCATCTATTTTTCTAGATCATTTAATGGTATTATTAAAAAAACAAATTTGAAGTATATCCCAGTCTCAAGTGGACCACATTACAGAAACAGTGTTGAATGAACACCAACTATGAAAAACTTTTTGGGGCCATAAAAGTATTGGATCAAGCTGATCTTTGTATTTTCCCTTCATCTGCGTCTTTATGACCTAATCAAGAGATTGGATGTCAAATAAACAGTACAGTCCAGTACAGTGGGCCTTGGGAGGATTTAAATAATGGATATCCAATCACTAATGTTTTCTTGTGGTGTGGTGCACCTGAGATTTATATCCCTCTCATTTTTGGGATAAAGCCCTAAAATAATCTTTATAAATGGATGAAATACATACATCATGGTGGAGCCCACAGAGCACCCACCATGAGGCTAGTGTGAGGGGGAGTAGCCAATCCGTTTCCTTTAAAAATGAGGTAAATCCGAAGGTCGAGTGGGCCGCACCTTACGAAACAATGATTGTAAAGACGTAGACGGTTGAAAGCTATTTTATCCCTAGGGCCTACGTTATGTTTAATTGTTATCCAACCTATTCACATGGTCATGGATTGGGAGAAAACAAAAATAAAAATATCTAGTTTGATCCAAAATTTCTAGGTTTCCTCAAAAAGCTTTTAATGGTAGGAGCTCATTTCTAATGGTGTGGTACACTTGAGCATTAGATCTGCCTAAATTTTAGGCTCATGCCCTGAAATGATCTGAACAAACAAACGGGCTAGAGGGATGAACGGTGTGGATAAAACAAATATATCATGGTGGACCCACAAATGTAATTTTTTTTTCCCTTCGGTAACTTGAGGTGCTATAAATAAAGGCAGCTGTCAACATCACATTGAAAATGCAGCTTGAAATTAAAACGTAAATAATTAATTACCCATTTACCTTGGATTACCAAGGTAATTAGAAAATCAAACAGCACCCTTAACATGATGGTGGGCCCCACACAGCATTCTTGCGCAGGAACTTCCTGCGAAAGGCTTTCGCAGGAAATCCGCGTCCGACTCGGTCGGATGGCTTAGCAAACCACTTCATCGTTAATTTTTCTAAAAAGGCAAGTTACAGTGCTCCTAGTTGCAATAGTTCACTTAAGAATCCAACCGATCAATCTAGACTGTCCATTTGTTCCAATAAAGATTTCATTTGATACCAGGTACACGTCACACCATTCTGAAAATCATAATAATCCAACCGTTATAATAATATGGACGGTCGTGATCATTAACACAAAAATAAGTCCAACAAACAAATTGATCAATCTACTTGTCAGTGACCATCATAGATTGCTAATGATTCTAGAGAGACTTTTATTGGGAAATTCTACCCATCCCCACAAGGCATAGAAAAGAAGGAGAAGGATTGGCTACTCCCCGTGCCACCAGCCCGGTGGCAAGTGGTCGGTGCTCTGTGGGCCCCACCATGATGTATGTGTTTCGTCCATTCCGTTCATTCATTTTTAAGATCATTTTAGAGCTTTATCCTAAAAATGAGGGAAATAAATCTCAGTTGGACCACACCACAGGAAAACAATAGTGATTGGATATCCAGCATTAAAATTCTCCCAAGGCCCACCATACTGTTTATTTGACATTTAATCTTCTGATTAAGTCATACAGACCCATATGAAGGGAAAAGACGAAGATCAGCTTGATCCAAAACTTTTATGGCCCCCAAAAAGTTTTAATGATCCACGTTCATTCAACTGTTTCTTGCAATGTAGTCCACCTGAGAATTGGATATACCTAATTTTTGATCTCATACCGTAAAATGATCTAGAAAAATAGATGGACGGCATGGATGAAACACATGCATCATGGTGGGGCCCACAGAGCACCGACCACCAGCCATTGCCTGTTGGCAGGGGAAGTAGCCAAGCCGTTTCCGAAAAGGAACGGCTACAAAATGGAGCATTGGATCTCATCCGATGAATGTGATTTTTGCATAGTATCACTGTGTTACTGACTTTATATCGAAAGTTGAGCTATATTGACGGGACTGTCTAAGCAACCAAATGCAACTCGGAGTATTATAACCCTCAGTACTCTCAAAGCATTGGAGTATTTTCCACTAAGCATATTAGAATTATCAAGCATTTATAAATAAAAAATAAAAAATAAAAAATAAAATAAAATAAAGGTTTGGGTGGTAAAGGGCCGGTCTGGACCTGTCGGAGCCGATCCAAACATATAAAAGGCTCAACCTGGTTTTGGATTTTGGACCGGTTCTTCTGTTGTAAGCCCAAGACTGCCTATTAAAATAATATAAATAGGCTTCTTCTCACTTAGAAAATTTTGCAAGAGCTAGGCACGGTCTTATATTACTGGTCCAGCCCGACATGGATGGACCAGATGAATTCCAACCGGCCAACCTGGTCCGTTACCACTCCTGAAAATCCATACCTTGTGAAGGAGACATTGTCCCCACGGACGGCTGAGGACGAAGCACCGTGAATAACACCCAACCTTCACAGCAAGGACTCTTTCCCTCTCCCTCTCTCTTAAGGGTGGAGAGTGTTTTGCCAACCGTCGTATTTATAGAGAGGTTGGCTGAGAAATGATGTTATAAGTTAGGAGTTTATGAAGTGTATGGAAATTTGCTCGTGCACATGGTTTGATCTGTACTCGTGGAAGTGCTGATCACCTATCAGGCCTGTACATCAGTCCAAGTCCATTCATCGTAAGCTTCCTTGAAAAAATAATACGAATTGGAGGATCTGAACCTTCTACTCAGTGGCAAGCAAAAATGGATGGATGAGATTTTAAATAGAAGATGGGCCCAATAAAGGAAGTTGTCACTACCTGATTTCTGTGATTTTTTCACAGTAGTGCAGGAAGAGTGGGCCGGACTTTTTGGATAGACCAGATAGGTGATGTTGATACCAAAAAAAATCCAAATACAACCATGTGCATGGAATAAGGTGTTTCTCACACGTTAGTGAAAGTAATGCGGGCTGGAACCCAGCATTCGGGTTAGGTGAGGCAGAGGGAACGGCTCATGGCCTGTTTGGTAAAACTTATTTTCAGACATTATCACTTAAATAGATATTTTCAGTAATTTTTTCTGATTTAGATCATTTGATAAATCCAAAAAATTATGTGACTAATTTTGATTTTCACTTAAAAAAATATCAATTTATTAAGCTTTTCCCTTCAAGCTTAATACCCGATGAATGCAATGATTTATTTTGAATTTTTTTTTTTTTTTTTGTAAATCATAACTTTGCCCCTCCACTGTAGTGGCCATAAAGCATAAAGTAGAAGCCATGTTGACGTGGTAAGGCAAACACAAAGTTCAACAGGACCGCACTACAGCAGGTTGTGGGGATGATGACGCCCACCGTGGAAACCTTCCTGAGGCCTACCATGATGTTTATTTGCTGCCAAATTAGTTCTAAGATCACGCAGAACTAGATGAAGAAAAAGGCAAAACATTAGCTTGATTCAAAACTTTTGTGGCCCAGGAAGTTTTCAATATTAGGCATTAAATTCTCATTATTTTCTGTGGTGTGGTCCATTTAAGATTTAGATTTAGATTTACCTTTTTTTTTTTTTTACCTCATGACCTGAAATGATCTGAAAAAAAATAAAAAATGATTAGACGGTGTAGATATAATACATACATCATGGTGGGGCCCACAGAACTCTCCCATGTGAAACCGTTGCAACACTGTGTTATATGGACGCAAGTTGGTGGATGTGGATCTCCTGTAAAAGGCTCTCACAACAAGTTCATGCCTTGGAAAGTTAAGGGGCCCACCATGATGTTTGTGAGAAATATACTCTGTCCATCCTTTTTTCCACGGACCAAAATTGAGGTGGACCCTGAAACCTAAGTGAGCCATACGCAAAGGAAAATTTGAGGAAAGAGATGTCTACGGTTGAACCATTTTACCTTTAGTCAAGCTTCGGATTTACTTCATTTTTAGGCTCATGACCTCAAATGATCCTAACAAAGTGGATAGATGGTGTGGATCTAACATGTACATCATGTTGGGCCCATCAAAACTTTGACAGTATTGCGGTTCTTATTGGGAATGAAGATTGTGGATGAGAGCGGATTGGGTGTGGCCTCGACCTCATTTCAAATGGTATGGCCCTTAATTACATAGAGCACACCTTGATGTTTGTATTCAACATCTACATCGTGCATCCATTTTTTTCATATCGCTTTAGGACATGAGCCCATTAGGTTGATTATACTGTGGGAAACAGTGTTGAATGACCATTAATGGGACAAAAGTTTTGAATGAAGCTGTATAGACACCTCACTTAAAATGAGGATAAGTCATTATTTAATCTTCATTTTTAATTCAATAAATTATCTCCTACTGACTTAGAAATCGTTGAAAATCCAAACGGGCCAAACAATGAGCATACTCGGCACGTCCCGGAAACAACCAATGGACTCGATTAGCTAGCAACAAATCCAATAATGATTTGGTCACGGCCGTGCATCCGAACTTCAGAACCCTGAAAACTCTCTGTACGTAACAACTGATGTATGAAAAAATAATAAAATGAACTCTTTCTATCCAAGCATCTCTCTTTATACTGCTTAGTTTTCTCAAATAATGTTATGTTGAGAAGTGAAAGGACACATCTTTAAGATTTAGAAAATTATTGTCGTTTTTGTACACAAAGTGGTCGTGGTGTTATTTAAAGCAAAATTTGACCGATCAAGATGATTTATGATTCATTGGAAAGGTAGTCAAATGATCTTTTAAACGAACTTAAGTTTCCTTCAGTTCAGTTTATGATGAGGAAGATTCAATTCATTTATCAGAACCACATATTACCAAGCGGCTAAAGTCATAAAAAACCCTAGCCGCACTTGAGACTAGTCAAACGGGATCCAATCGAAGTAATTTCAATTCCATTGAAAAGCTTAGCAAGCAAAATTTTCAATGAGCTTAAGATAATTGAAATAAAATTTTCAATGAGCTTTAGATAATTGAAATCGGACAAATCGGTCAAATTAAAAACAACTTAATTTATATATAGAACAATCGTACTTTCAACATGTAAAACAAGTTCCAATTAAAGTGATTCTAGTATTGTTAGAAAGCTTATTGGATTATCTTTCCAATGAGACTAAGATTACCGAAAATGGATGGATAACAAACAAGATACAAGTATTTAAACAGTTTGTAGAAAAAAATAAAAACTAATCATGACATTTCATATATATATATATATATATATATATATATATATATATATATATAAAAAGTAATGTGTGTGCAAGCGCGCGTGTGTGATTTAAACTGCGGGTGCCTACAATGCAATCTAACGAACTACGGTTATTGGCAGCAAATTATGGTTGTCAATGCCTATATAAGAAACTCGTTGCTGGGGAGGGAAAGAGGGACAAACGAAGGAAAGTAAGACAAAAAGTGAGAGAGGGAAAGGGAAATAAACAAGAAGAAAAAAGAGAGACAATAAAATAGAAAGACTGTCCGAGGGTTGGAGTGCACCCAAAGATGCGCGCAGCCTGAGGTGCCTTAAAGATTTTCAACATGTCGACATTCTACCCGACATAGCGAACAAAAAAATCAATTAAAAAAGTCACTGAAGCTAGGAGTTTATTTATTTCCATTGAAGTTGCACTTCACTCCACACATTCTAAGCATATCAATTACACTCACATTTTATTATATCTCATTTTGCGTTATTCTCCATTTTTCATTTTCTCTTACTTTAATTATTTGCCCAGATCTTCAATCATGCGAATAAAGGTTAGTTGGTACTTCACTTTAATTACTACATTTTCATTTTAGTTGCCTACCTAATACTATTTATTTTAACAAAATAAGGCTAGTTTACATTTCATTTTACTCACTGCATTTTTACTTTATTACCTACCTGGTACCACTTGGCTCTACATATATAGGGCTAAATAGTTTTTTTCCTTATTTTCGTCTGTTCGGCCCTTATGAGTTATGTGAATCATGACTAAATATAAAAATGATAAAATTCTGTTGAATCCTTAAAAATTGTAAAATCTTATGAAGTACAGACTACATTCTATGAGCGAAAAATGGTACTTAATCCCTTCATTTTCCATCATTGAGGCTCTTACGCGGAATCTATGGTCGCAGACCAACTGCGGAAGTCACTTGAGTTAGGGAATCGTAAGATTCCTTGACCCTTAAACTATTTTATGGTTTTTAGTGAGTTGTACATTTTAAGCTTCATTTAACTAGTAACAACTTCAAATTAAATGCACTTTTACATCTAAGTCAATAACATATTATAGTTACACTAGCAAATCAATATCAAAGCCAAAGAAGTGAGGGCACTGCTGTGTTCGCGCAGGGAAAGGCATTCACAAGCTGATATTTGCTTCTTCTTTTTCCATCCATTGAGATTTTTAACATTATTAACAAGTCGGGATGGAAAATAAACATTACGGTGGGCTATAGGAAGTTCTTAATGCCAGGGCGTTCATTCACCATTGTTTCCCATAGTATGGTCCACCTTAGATTTGGATGTTCTTCATTTTTATTTTTATTTTTTGTTTCATACATTGAAATGATATTTAAAATTGGATGGATGGCATGGATATAGGAGACACACATCAAGGCAAGCACCACAGTAAGGGCTACACTATCTTGGATGAGGTTGGGCCGCACCTAATTGGATCCTTTGCATGGATTGGGTAATACCCACACGCAAACCTAGATAGAGATGGACGATCCTAAAAGGGGATCTATGGGGCCTAACATGATGTATATGTTTTATCCACACCGTCCATCCATTTCGACAAATCATTTTAGGACGTGAGCATAAAAAGGTGGTAGATTGAAGCCTCAAGTGAACCACACCACAGAAAGTGTTGAGGATTGAATTCCTATCATTGAAAGCTTCCTAAGGCCTACCGTGATTTTTATTTTCCATCCAACTTGTTCACAAGGTCACATAGAATCCTATATGAAAGGAAAACATAAATATTAGATTGATCCAAATCTTCTTTGCCTCTAAGAAGTCCCCAGGAACTTTTCAAAGCTTTCGATCCCCACTCTTTATGGTGTAGTCCACTCGAGCCTTCAATCTACCTCTTAAAGCCCACTATAATGTTTATTTCATATTTAACATGTTGAGTAGGTCATAAAAACATGGATGCAGGGAAAACACAAACATCACTTTGATTAAAAAACTTTTGTGGCTCAAGAAGTTCTAATAGTGGGCATTCAATTACCATTGTTTTATATGTTATGGCCCACTTAAGGTTTGGATCTACTTCATTTTTTGGGTGCATGCCCTAAAATAAGTTTGCAAAATGATGGGATGGGGTGGATGATGTCAACAAGGGGCACACTGTGGATGGATAATGCAAAAATAATAAATAAATAAATATTAGATGATCTTAACCTTTAAATCAACTTTTGTTGGTTAAAAATAAGATATTTATCTATCCAATTTAAAGACATTAATCGAAGAGTTGTAATTATTTTATTAGGAATAATATAGTAAATGGTCCATCAATCAAAAGAATATGTTTGAGAGATGTTTATGAATTCTGCGTAGGTGTGTCAAATTTGGTGGCATGACAATAGCAAATTTCATCTCATACTTTGCAGAAAATATAGATTAAGACAATAGGGGCAAGTATAACAATTTACTAATTTTTAGACATTATAGGTTGTGTTTACCAAACAATTTTTTATATAAAAAAGTGTTTAATTTCATATATCAAAACCTTTTTCATGCAAATTATCAAACATTTTTTTAAATATATTTATTAGTACTAAAATTCAACACTCTAAGTTTTAACATTCAAATTAATTTTCAGACTTCATTTATCAATTTACCAAACAACACCATAGTCGGTGAGACCTAACTATGGGTGAACCACAATGCACGTGTTGTATATCCACTTCATCCATCTATTTTATAAAATTATTTTAAGGCATAATGCCAAAAAATGAGGCAGATGCAAATCTAAGATAGACTACACAGTAACCATTGAATTCTCACCATTAAAAAGTTCTTGAAGGCACAAAGTTTTGTAGTTTTCCTTTATCGAGGTGACCTTATCAACAGGCCTTATAACCAGGTTGATTGGCAAATTGGGCTGTGTTGTACCCTATTTATTTAACGTGCATGGAACAACCAATTAGGAAATGACATCTATCATTGCACAAGAAGTATAAAGCCCGTATAAGATCTTTAAAGATATTTGGAGCGCATGTTGCGGAGTTACAAGTGGCATTGATTAGAGTGATACACGCCATAACGTGACCGAGAAGCTCAAATGTAGGATGTGTTCGAGAGAAAAGCGATGCTAAGGTGGTTACTCAAACATGTGTCCAAATCGAGTATGGAAGGCCAGAGTGGTGTCGAATCATTTGTTATTGACTGAACGTGAATGAAAAGCATCTAAATGACTGCAATAGGGAAAACTATACACACACACACACACACACATTTATATATATATTTACGAAGCAAAACGTCACATACCAACTCAAACAAATAAATTTAAATTGAATCCATCTTTTGACTATCCTTTACAATGCTTTAGCATAATTAGTTCTTTACGTTTATTAACGTAAGTAGTAATCTAACCTTACATTAGGAGTAGCATCAGCAGCGACAATTTTTAATTGTAATTCAAGTCTACGCTCATATGCCAGATGATCTTCACTAAAGTATAAGTTTTTTCTTAAAAATATACTACCTTTTGCAGTTCCTCTTTGTTGGGAGCCGTTGCACAAAAACCTTAGGATTTAGCCTCCCAAAATACTAGAATTATGGGATAATAAAGCAATCAAAGCATAAACCACACGACATAAGAAATTTTACGTAGAAAACCCTCAAAGAGGTAAAAACCATGAGACCTCGTCCAGAGCAACAATTTACTATGAAATAGAACGTTACAACCGATCACAAGCACACTCTGCTTGGATCAAACCTCATTCACTCACGCAGGAGTAGATGAACAATAAGAGAATAAAGAAAACGGAGAGATCCTACCGATCACAAGGACGTAGAAGTGCCGGGACGTCGACTACGAAGTAGATCACCTTTACGAGTAGAATCCTCCCTTCCACAAGCTTCCTCTCTATCTTTTCTCTCACTCTCTCACCAATTAATAGCCCTAAAACCCCTTAGCAAACCCTTGCATAGCTTTAGAAAACCCCCTTGCATTACCTTAGAATAACCCTAGGACCCCTCTTTATAGTTTAAGAAACTCCTTTCTGCACCCCTGCGAAAACCGCATCAAATTTACGCAGTTTGCACCAAATCCGTACTGAATCTGCGTAACCCTCGTCTAATCGAGTCAGGCCTTCGACTGGTCGATACCAAAAATTGGTGCTTGTTGGACTTTGAGTCAAGCACCGCTCGACTGGTCAAGCGGCCCACTCGACCGGTCGAGTAGTGTCATCGACTGGTCGAGCAGCACAGTAATGCTAAGATTTGTGGCATCCAATCCGCACTACATCTCCTTTGAACAGTGGAGGAAAACCGCATCACTCTTATGGTTAATCATAAGTGTTTACTTTTATTTACATTTGTATTTTGAAAATTATTTTATACAAAAGGCAAGATGTGATCCATTTTTAGAAGATAAATCTTACCATCTAACAATTGCCTAATTATTTTAAACACATTAACTGGTTGAATAGGTCATTGATCTTCTCAAATCTCAAACATATATTGTCAACACCGATATACTAAGGTCAAAATTGTTCGTTGGTATGTGGCTCAAGTTTTCATGATGCGCGTTCAATCAATAATGTTTTCCCGTGGTCTTATCTACTTTGAGATTTGCATCTCCTTGTTTCTTAGGCATGCCTTAAGATGGTTTTGGAAAAGCTGATGAACAACGGATACCCAAACTCATACATATAGGTGGGACACGTTGAGGGCTCACTCGTTAACATGTGGACACGGATTTCCTGCGAAAGTCTTTCACAGGAAATTCCTGCACAGGGAACCCAGGTGGGGCCCACTGTGATGTTTGTGAGAAATCTTCTCTGTCCATCCATTTTGTGAGTTCATTTCAGGACATTATGCCAAAAATGAACTGTAACTAAAGCAGGCCGAAAAACGTGATAATTGAACTTCCACAGTTGAAATATTCGTGGGCCACAGAAGTTTTGAATCATGCTAATATTTGTGATTTCAGTTCATCCTAGTAGGAATGAAGTTATTAACGATATGGATGGCATGTAAACATCACTGTCGAACCCAGGTAAGTTTCAACGGTAGAAATTTCCCTAACCACACTTTCCTTTAGTACGGACCACCTGAGCTTTGGATACGGTTCATTTTTAACATCATGTCTTGAAATGAACTCACAATAATAAGGATGGAATGGAAGGATTTCTCACAAACATCACAGTGGGCGCAACCGGGGTTCCTAGAGCAAGAACTTCCTGCGGAAGGCTTTTGTAGGAAATCCGCGTCCTTAAAGGACGGATCGGCCACTCCCCCTGCCACCAGCCCCGTGACTGGTCATCAGTGCTCTGTGGGGCCCAATATGATGTATTTGTTTCATCCATTCCGTTAATCCATTTTTAAAGATAATTTTAGGGCTTTATCCAAAAAATGAGAGGGATATAAATCTGAGGTGGACCACACCACAGGAAAACAATAATGATTGGATATCTACCACTTAAATCCTCCTAAGGCCCACTGTATTGTTTATTTGACATCCAATATGTCGATTAGGTCATATAGACCCAATTTAAGGGAAAAAACAAAGATCAGCTTGATCAAAACTTTTATGGCCCCCAAAAAGTTTTTAATGGTCGGCGCTCATTCAACACTGTTTTGTTTCCTATAATGTGGTTCACTTGAGATTGGGATATACCTCATTTTCAGTGTAATATCGTAAAATTATCTATAAAAATATATGGACGGCAAAGATGAAACACATACATTATGGTAGGGCCCACAGAGCACCGACCATCTGCCATTGGCCGGTGGCAGGGGGAGTAGCCAATTAACCCGGTGGCTGGTGGTCGGTGCTCTGTGGCCCCACCATAATGTATGTTTTTCATCCATATTTACATATCATTTTATGGATTGATCGCAAAAATGATATGTATATAAATCTCAGGTGGACCACAAAACAGGAAAACAATAATGATTGAATATCTACCATTAAAATCATCCTAAGGCCCATTGTACTGTTTATTTAAGATCTAATCTGTTGATTAGGTCATACAGGCCCAAATGAAGGGGAAAAAAAAAATATCAACTTGATCAAAAACTTTTATGCCCCAAGAGGTTTTTAATGGTCGACGCTCATTCAACACTATTTCCTGTAATGTGGTCCCCTCATATTGTTATATATCTAATTTTTGGACTCAAATTATAAAATGATCTGGAAAAATAGATGGATGGCATGGATGAAACACATAGATTATAGTAGGGCCCACAGAGCACTGACCACCACCGATTGGCTAGTGGCAGGGGAGTAGCCATTGGCCAATCCGTTCCATCCGCACCCGTGCCCACTTGTTGCATGTGTGGATTGCCTGGAGAAATTTTTGTGTCCACCAGTTTCCAGGAACTGCGTGGGATACACAGAAATTCCCGTGATGCATCCACACCTTCCATTAGTTTCGAAAGACCACAATAGAAAGAAAATATAAAGATAAATTACATCGAATGCTCAGGTGGGCCGCACCAAACGAGGTAAGTAACGGAAACGTCTACCGTTGAAACCTTCCTGGAGAGAACCATAATGTCAATATGCCATCCAAACCGTTCATAAGCTTATTACCATTCAAATAAATCATAAGCACAAATTTTATCCTAACACAACTTTTGTGCCCAAAAAAGTTTTCAACGGTGGACATTCAATCACCGCTGTTTCGTGTGGTATGGCCCAGATGAGTTTTAGATCTACCTGAGCTTTATAAAATCCAGACGCGGATTTCCTGTGTAAGGCTTTCACAGGAAGTTCCTGTGCTGGGAACTCAGGTGGGGTCCACCGTGATGTTTTTATGGAATCCACCTTGTTCATCCGTTTTGTGAGCTCATTTTAGGTGATCCACGACCCAAGTGGGCCACACTAAGGGCCTATTTGATTTTCATCGTTTCATCGGGGAAAGGTAAATACCCTGAAAATGGGTGATTATTACCATTGCGCTTGTTTGATTATTCATGGGAATTTCACTTCTTGGAAATAGGTTTAAATGTAGTAGTGGCCATTTTAAGACCTATCTCGATGTATATGATATATCTATTCCGTCCATCCATTTTATCACAACATTTTGAGATATGAGTAGAAAAATGAGTTAAATCCAACACTCAATTGGCTCATGCCAAAAGAAACAATGGCCACGAAAAGTTTTTAACAATAAGTATTTAATTCACATTTTTCTATGGCGTGGTCTACTTGGGCACTGGATATTCCTCATTTTTTGGCTTATATTATAAATCTCTCGTACATAATGGATGAATGGTGTGGATATCTGATATGCATCATGGTGGGACCTACAAATGTTTTACAATATTTGCCACTCTTACCTCCAAAAAGTAGGCCGTCAAATTAGTCAAGGGGAAGTGTGCGGCAACTACCGAGAAAAATAATTATTACAGGTGGTCAGGGAAATTCCTACCGCTCCAGGGTAATGTTTAGATGCCCGGTTATAACATCATTCTTACTTAAGATGAACTGAAAAAACAAATATTAGAATGATTCAAAACTTTTGTGACCTACGAATATTTCAACTGTCGAAATTTAATTCTCACATTTTCAGCCTACTTGAGAATTGGGTAGGGTTCATTTTCGGCCTCATGTCTCAAAATGAACTCACAGAACGTATGGACGGAAGGGATTTATCAAAATCATCACAGTGGCCCCACCTGGGTTCACAGCGCAGGAACGTCCTGCGAAAGCCTTTCGCAGGAAATCCGCGTCCATAAAATCCTATCCTGATCTGGTCTTTCAAAACTAACGGACGGAGTGGATTTATTACAGGTATCCTGTGGCCCCCCCAATAGCTTCAGACAACAGCGGTACAGGAACATCTGTGTGCACAGTCAATCGACCACCTGCTGCAGCATTGATGAGTTTGACCATTCTAGCAAATAAAGACAGGTAGCACATGTACCATGGCGTCTACTCCCGTGACTTACCGTATGGTACATATATCATACGCACAGTGACGGGGTGACTTGAACCAGATAGGTGAGTATCTGAATAAGTTTATACGAGATCCATTCTATCTATCTTACAATAAATGATATTCTCATTATATATTTTAAATTTCATTTAAATATAATAGTCATGTGTATTACATTAAAGGAAAAAGTGTAAAATCACGTATAAAAACTCTAAATTCACTTTTAAAGCTCAGATGAACATTTAACTGCACTTATAATTTCAGTAAACGCATTCTTACTTTTGTGTAGGGTCGGATGAATATATTCGATTGCGTGTATATAGCAGGGTGATCCCATGCACAATTAGGAAGATTTTAATGGTGACATTTCTAATCTCAATTGTAGAGAACATGGACGTTGTATTACTCTGATTTTTTATTCCCTATATAAATACTTGGTGGGCCACCTGATATACGGCTTAGATCTTATGCACATGAATCCACTGTAAAAATCAGCAAAAGTAACGTGCTTTCCGTACGAAAGTAATGCAGGAGAATTTTGTATATCACACTATAATTGATTGATGGCATGCATCAGCCGCGAACGCAGGCTTTTCAACGGAGCGGATTAGGTATGGCCTCAGCAGCACCCAACACTATGCGGACCTAACTGTGGGTTCCTTCTTGATGAATGTATTGTTTATCCACGCCGTTCATCCGTTTTTTCCACTCATTTTAGTGCAAGATGTCAAAATTAAAGCATATCCAAATCTCAAGTGGACCACACCACATGAAAGTGAGAATTGAATGCCTACGGTTGATAACTTCTTAGGGCCCACCAAATTTTTAATCAAGCTGGTATCTGCATTTTTCCCATCATCCACGTCTTTCTGACCTTATGAACAGGTTAGATGAAAAATAAACATCACTGTCTGCCCTAGTAAGATTTCAACGGTGAACGTCATTATTCCCACAGTTTTCTGTTGAGTGGTTTATTTGAAGTTTAGATATCCTTCAAATTTACATTAATGATCTGAAACGATCTCAAAAAACAGACGAACGGAAACGATGAAACACATAAATCAAGGTGGACCCACAGATTATCCACACGCGTGATGAGATCCTCGCTGCACGATTCGCCCCATTGAGAGTAACCTGACTAGTAACTAGCCCTGGGTAGCTGTTTGCTAGGTTCTGACTCTATAGCTGTAGATATAGATTGTTGGCTCGTATATTATTGTACTGCAACTGCGTGACTTGCACTCACCACATGCGACGAATGGTATGATACGAATATCGTTTGCACGGAAGCGGATGGGCTGGTGTACCTCACACCTGCTACCTGCCGTCAGCAAGCTCTGTAGGTCTAATCACGAGGTATATGCTATATCCAACCGTCCATCCATTTTGCGAGCTCGTATTAAGGCTTAAGACGAAAAATAAGATAGATCTAACTATCAAGTGAACCACACTACAAAAAGCAGTGGGATATTGAATGTATACCATTGAAACCCTTTTTTAGTCACACAGAAGTTTTGGATCAACATGAAATTTGTTTTTCCTCTTCATCCAAGTCTTTGTGATCTTATGAACAGATTGGATGGAAAATAAAGGTTATGGTGGGCCCTATAAATTTTTTAACGGTGAAAATCATTATCTCCACTGCTATTTGGTGTGGTCCAGCTGATCTTTGGATATGATTCATTTTTTGGATAATGTTCTAAAATAATCTGTCAAAATAGATGAATGGTGTAGATATAATAAATACGTAACTGTGGAGCCCACAACTTAGATCTCCTTTGAACCGTTCCTGCAACTCGGAGCTCGGGGAGCATCAGTGCTCGTATTCACACGACACGTACCTACAGCAGCTATAGAACTGGTGCGTGGTACACCTGCCATTCCTCTTCCCGTTTGCAAGGGCGAGGCGTGATTTGCATCAACTCAGTGGATACATAGGGTAAATATAAATAAGATCTGTTCCATCCATCAGATGAACCGTCGTATTTTTACCATGCATATTAAATTTCATTTAGATATATATCTCATGTGGACCTAAATTCATATAATGTGGCACACAATAGTCTCCCAGTGTACCGAATTTCAGAAAATTTATACATCCTTTTGTGAAGGGGCGGATGGCATATTTATAACATACCTACCTGTACAAAATTTAGAAGATTTTAATGGTAAGATCTTCAATGTCAATTGTTTGGCATGGTGCAGCCCACCTAACCGTTAAATCATCCCCATCTTTCGATCTGAACTCGTAATATAATGTGGGGGCATCTAATAGACGGTGTGGATTTTATACAAACGAAGTTATACGGTACATAGTTAGAAAAAGCAACGCGCCAGCTGTACTAAAGTTATCTGGCATTTTTTAAGCATGACATGGCCAGTAAGAGACCGTAGGAGCAGGGAATGCAGGCTTTTCACATGGATGACGACGGAAGTAAAACGAAAGTTTTGCAATACCGGTTACAGATATTTGACGCTACAAGAAGTATTGTGGGCCCACTACGATGTCATTGTAAAATTCTCTCCGTTCATCATTTTCTCCTGATCATGATAGAATGAGAGCTAAAAAAGGAGAGAAATCCATTGTTCATGTGGGCCATATTACAGGAAACGGTGAGAACGATAACATTCACCGTTAAAGTCTTCAATATGGCTAACGTTCAGCTGCCACCCTTTTTTGTGCCGTGGACGTACGAATGAGTTCTACGAAGACATCATAGTGTCCCAACAGAATTTTGGATCGCAGGTGTTGCAGATACTAACCCGAATACCCGACATCTCCTGTCTCATCTACTTTACTCGGTGGATAGAAGGAAGCGCTGCGGGCAGCGACCCGCCACGCGAATAGCTGACAGCTCCTGTCTTATCTTATTTTACCCCGTGGATGGAACGAAGCGCTTTGGGTAGCGACCCCTCGCTAAGTAACCAGAGGTTGATGCTACGTGATCGCATCATAACATATGTGTTTCATACGCCGTCCATCGGTTTTTATAGTTTATTTTATAAATTAATCCTAAAAGTGAGTTAGATATAAATATCAGGTGGACCACACTACATGAAAATAGTAATGATTGAATGCTCACCGTTAAAAACCCTCGTATGACCACTGTAATGTTTATTTCAGTTTCAGCCCATTGATTACATCTGCTGCAATGGTTATTTGATATTCAACCCATTGATTACCCCGTGCAGTTAACTGGATAAAGGGTAGAAGACAAATCTCAGCATGATGAGTCGGGATCCTCTGTTAGCTGGTCAACCGGGATTTCCTGTTACCTTAGGGCGTGTTTGATTTTCCGGTGAAATGGTAAATGTAGTGTAAAAAGGTAATAATTACTTTCCCCTGCATTTAAAACTTACCTGATTTGGCTGCTCACTTTTTGACACGAAAATTAAAAATATTACAAAATATCTGTGAGTCCCACTGTGATGCATTTCGCTTATCTAAACCGTTCATTCATTATTCCAGTTGAATTCATGGCGTGAGTAAAAAATTGAGGCATATCAAATACTCAATTAGATCA
The DNA here is from genome assembly GCF_029962835.1 of Magnolia sinica. NCBI lineage: Eukaryota > Viridiplantae > Streptophyta > Magnoliopsida > Magnoliales > Magnoliaceae > Magnolia > Magnolia sinica. Next base: position 72,236,923 of record NC_080581.1, read on the forward strand.
CGTCGTACAAAAATGAAAGTCGAATGCTTACCGTTAAAAACTTTATAGGGTCACTGTTTCTTTTGGCGTGGTTCACTTGAGTGTTGGACTCGCTTTATTTTTGTTTTATACTCCAAAATATTGTAATAAAACAGACTGACAGAATAGATATATTATTTGCATTTTTACATCTTTTGAGCCAATTTCACAAAACGCAGTGGGTCACTTGTGTTGGATTCGTTTTATTTTTGTCTTATACTCCAAAATATTGTAATAAAACAGGCTGATAGAATGGATATATCATTTGCATTATTACATCTTTTGAGCCAGTTTCACAGGCATAAATTCCCATAAATTTTCAAACGCAGTGAAATTGTAATAATTATTACTTCCCAGGTATTTTCTATTTCTTTGAAAAACAAACAGGCCTAATAGGGCATCCGAAGCCTTTATTTTTATTTTTATTTTTATTTTTTAGTGAGTGGTGACGTGGACCAATGAAGGCTAAGGTATCGGGAAATTTCTGTTTACCAAATAACAGAGGAACCGGACTCCAGCATAATCCAGAACTTTCGTAGACCACTGGAAAATTTTAATGGTGTTCATTCAGTCACCACTGTTTCATGTGATGTGGTTCACTTAAGCTTTCCATATATCGAATTTTTAGGCTCATGCTATAAAATGATTTAAAAAAATGAAAGGATCGAATGTATGAAACACCTACAACGTGGTGGGCCACATACAACCGACCACTAGCCATTGGCTAGTGTCAGGGTCCGCAGCCAATCTGCGTTCGGAAACAAGAACATAATATGTGGACCCACCAAGTTGTAAATGTATAAATGCACTTTGTACATGCACACGGACTGGGTACCACTCCCACAAGGGTGTAGCTTGAGACGCAGGGCCTGTTTGGGAGCGTGTATTTGGAACCCTGGATTCGTTAACCCCTGGAATTTGAAATCCTGCTAGTGTGTTAGGCACCCCGGAGTGTATCAACTTTAATCCAATAGTACCTGTGCATTTAATATTTGTGGGGTTTGAATTTCATCACTACATCAATTTTAATATATCTAATTAGTGAGATATAAAAATTTTGACACAATGGTTGTGATAAGCCCGTGCTTTGCATGAAAATGATGAAATTCTAAGCCTCAGATGGGCCACAAGGACAAGATCAGATCGGGTGACTAACCAACGATTTTTAGTTGTTGATTTCCGTTAACAATATTTGAACGGTGCTGATCATCATTAGTAGGCTATGCACGTAATAGTATGGGGCGGATTGGCTGGTGTACCTCACACCAGCAATATGGCTGCTGTAGGTGCGTGTCGTGCGAATACGAGGACTGACGCTCCTTGAGCTTCGAGTTGTACGAACGGTTTAAAGGAGATCAAAGTTACATGGCCCCACAGTGATGTATTTATTATATCTACACCGTTCATCTATTTTTAGAGTTCATTTTAGAGCATTATCCAGAAAATGAATCATATCCAATGATCATCTGGACCACACCATAAATAGCAACAGAGATAATGATTTTCACTGTTAAAAAATTTGTAGGGCCCACCATAACATTTATTTTACATCCAACCTATTTAGAAGATCAAAAATACCTGAATAAAGAGTAAAAACAAATTTCATATTGATCCAAAACTTTTGTGACCCCAAAAATGGTTTCAATGGTAGACGTTCAATTCCCTTCTGGTTTTTTTAGTGTGGTGCACTTGATGGTTAGATCTGTCTTATTTTTCATCTCATGCCTTAAGACGAGCTTGCCAAATGGATGGACGGTTTGGATATAACACATACCTCATGGTAACACCCACAGAACTTGCCAACATCAATAGAGCAGCTCTATAGGTGGTGTGAGGTACACCAGCCAATCCACTTCCAACGTAAAGTGACACACATGTCACACCTAGCTCTCAACGTGGATTACAAACCCCTTCAAAGGGAAGGGGATTGCGTGGTGAGTAACTCACCACTGTTCGGGCGTGTTTAGCGGGACCAATCCCACGGATTAAGAGGGATTGAAGTGTTTTTAAGGCAACGATGGTGGTGTCAGTGGTTGTGACTAATCCCATGGGATGGAACGAATTCGATGGCCAGCATGTTTAGGATGGCCATTGAATTCGCCGTACACCATCGACTTTCAACTGGGCCTGTTTGAGCATGGCATTAGACCTCCGCCGTATCCAACGCCCGCCCACTTCTTGTACAGTAATTCACACAACGAGGGAAATGGATTGGGTCGGTGGTATGTGAGCCTCACCATGATGCATGTGTCTCATCCATGCCGTCTATCTATTTTTAAAGATCAATTTATATGATGAGACCAAAAAAGAGGTATATTATAATCTTAAACGGACCACATTGCAGGAAACAGTGTTGAATGAGCCTCGACCATTGAAAAACATTTTGGGGCCATAAATAGTATGCATCAAGCTGATTTTTGTTTTTTACCTTCATCTGGGCCTGTGTCACGTAATCAACATATTGGATGTCAAATAAACAGCACAGTGGGCCCCAGGAGGATTGTCATGGTGGATATCCACTCACTAATGTTTTCGTAGGGTGTGGTCCACCTGAGATTTATATACGTCTCATTTTTTGAAAGAGCTTATAAAATGATCCGTAAAAATGGATGAAACACATACATCATTATGGGCTCCACAGAGCACCGACCACCAGCCATGGGGCTGGTGTCTGGGGGAGTATATAAATCCGTTCCTCACTACGAGGCTGCTGGTAAGTGCGAAATAGGGCTATATGTTACCGTGTGTGTGTGCCCACTATTAATAAAATTCTTCACTTTCTGCTCAATTGCATGAATAGGTGGACCATAATCTCTATTTGTTAAATTGTCTTTAATTTTAATTTTATTTTTTAGAAGAAACAAATGTTTAATGCCGTTTGTCCATAAATTTTTTGTCCTTATCTTTGGAAGAACGCAGCTGGGTGCACATGCCTTTCCAATAAAGCTCAGGTACATGCCCCGCATGCCAGCTTAGCGCATATGTGGGAGTTCTACTCAATCCATAAAGATGGTCCTACCTTCTACATGTTTTCCCAAAAATAAAATCTTGTCCAGTCTCCATGTAGCTCACAATATTGGAAATTGGGGAATGAGTTAGAAACCTTCAATAAGGTTTTTCGGTGACATAGATTTGTTTTGCAGACTTTTGCCTGAGACCTATCATGACATGCCGGTGCATGTGTAGTGCATATATGGGCTTTATTGAACAAGCACGTGGGCATGGCGAAGCTCTTTCAAAATAAAGAGATTTAAACGTCTGATCAACTCTACTAGTTTATGTTAGATAGTTTAAAACAGAGTTTTACTAACTACGATGATGACCCAAAATGAAAGAGAGCTTAATTAGTTCTGAAATTGTTTAGTAGGGAAATCATATGACTAAAGTTTGATGACGATATACAGAATAAAAAACAAAACTACAAGGCCCGTTAGCAATGCAGCTAACGTTTCACCCCTTGAGACGTCGGCATCATTTGTTGAAGTCCCTTAAGCAACCATTGTTCGGGTCGTCTGTTGGGTCGACGACCATCACGTCCTCTGGGAGGTGAGCCCATCGTTGGAATGGGATGCAGGTGCCTCGATTTGCGGCGATTGTATACTCGCTTGAGCAATGGTGCCAGAATGATAACTCTCCCAATAAGCTGCAGCTTCTCTCCAGTTTCTGAAGGCCCGGAACCTACTGCTGCTGTATCCTTCTACTTCCAATCGGGCCTCTTCCCAGGATAGATAAATTCCTGCACGACGACTAGTTAGAACAACGTAATATTTTTCTTTCTTCATCAGCAGAAACAAATAGCACTCAATCATTTTAGGAGATCGCAATGTGAAATGACGATAGCAGGAGAATAAGATATTATTACATACAAAGGTCTATATCTAATATTGAAGAAAGAGAAGTGAGATGAATATATTATTTACACCTACTTTGGTGGGGCTATTGCATTGTATTGAAAGGAATATTAACACGTACCTTGATCCTTTGTCAAAGACCTGTATTAGAGCTTACATATTTCAAATTTGTGAATTTAAGATTTGGCTAATATTATGAATGTCTACTTGCTATGATCATATGAAAGCATTATAGTTCTCGATTATAACCAGTCTAATGTCATCCAAAAAATATAAACCTACCAAGATCTAACCAACCTAAAAAAAAAAAACAAGAAAACACAACCAAGCCAAAAAAAAAAAGAAAAAAGAAAAATATTAGTTATTACAATTACAGAAGCATAAAGTGTATCATCATGGGACAAAGCCCATCAAACGGAACCACTAGCACCATCGCCAAACTTATCTCGGAGGGTTTGTTTTAACCAATCCACGCGACGCTTAGGGCATAGGTTGACACAGAAGGATGCCATCTTCTCGTTCTTGCTTAAGAGCTGACCAACTTCAATAAATTCAGAGTTGGTTAGGCCCTGCACCTCTTCGAGGACATCCAGAACTTTGCAAGTTTGGTTGACCTCCTTTCCTAGCCCAAAGTCACGTATAGCGTCCGTAACAGACCTCAGAGAAACACCAAATACATCATAGGGTCGAGGTGGGCACTGTCATTTCTTGGTGCTACTCCCACTCCCACTGCGGCCATGATCTGTATCAGATGTGCGGGTGGGAGTGTTGCGATAGAATCGATTTTGCATGCTCGGTGTGTCCGAGGAAAATTGACCATGCATGGTCCTTGTAGAATCCCCTAACGTATCCTTGGAGAGGTCAACATGATCGTCAAGATCGTCATCTAACTCCGTCCAAGTCTCGTTCAGATCCCGATTAATCCTAGATGACAATGCAACCATTGTCCTTGATCCCTGAACATAACGTCTAGTCGCTTGATCAGAGCCGACGATAACCCCTAGGTCATCCATTCTCTCAATCCTCTTGCCCTGTAGTCTCTCAGCGCATGGGTGTGACTACAGAAACAGAACAGTCCGCATTATTTCCATGTATTCATATGTATATAATCAGAGGTTTTGGGTTAAAAGCTAATACATGGGATAGACAGATATAAAAGAACTAGATTTAACAATACCTTGAGATACTCTTCCCATACTTCATCTGGTGCAGTGACTACCATACGCTCATTGTCCCAGCCGAATCCACTAGTAGCAAGCATGTCCTTGACGTCATTGTACTCTCTTTTATGATATCGAAGTCTGTTTTGTACGTTCTGTTAGGTGACAGGCACCCCTGTTTGTCTTGTCGCTTGCTCAGCTGCAATTTGATATGCTTCTCTTTTGAAGCCATTGTCAGCTTTCCTTCCTAGTGCGATTGTTCCAACAATATGTTAAATAGAACCTGATCCATTGAGAGCTCCATTTGATCTTTGCTACTCGGAAGAGGGGTTCTGCAAAGGATTTGACCGTCTTTTCTCGTGGTGAACATCGCGTAGGTAAAGCAGTGGACCTAACGGGCGATTGCATCGGTGTGGATGTATCAAATAGACAATTGTCCGACGTTACACCTACACAGAAAATAAACCATTGCATTCCCTGTTATTCAAACAATCAAACCACCAAAGTTCAATGCGTAAAAAACGTCGGATGTTTTAGGCAAATTATACGGTTGATTAACAGGACAACAATAATCCGTGCACCCTGCATTTAGTTACAAAACGTTTGGTCTAATATACTTCATACGTAAAGACAGAACTTGTAAAAAGTAAGTTACAATGTAACAGTTATCTACTGTGCTATCTTGTTCTACTATTACAATGCACATCTACCCACATTCGCTCTGCGATGACATCACGTGCCCTAATCCATGCTTATTTCTCTATTTGATTCGATCGAAATAAACACTGTTGGTCGTCATACGTGGAGACCTCGGTGGGTGTAGGGTTACCCTCCACCTCGCCTACTGATATACCATCAGCCTATAGATCTTCACCGTACTCAATATCAGATCGAATGAAATTATGTAAGACAAAGCAAGCAATGACAACTTTCACTTATGTTTCAAATGGATACTACATCGCCGTCTTCAGTATCGGAAATCTACCCTTCACTAAGCCAAAACAACGTTCAATTGCATTCCGCAACTGCGCATGACAGTAATTAAACAGCTCCCTCATGTTCGAGGGTGCTCTGCCAGTTCGATACTCTTGCAAATAGTATCGAACACCATGGTACGGAGCCATAAATCCCAGCGAATGGGCATATCCAGCGTCGACAACGTAATATTTTCCTACACATTAAAACTAATGTAACATTAAGCTTATCAATTGAACCATTAATTAGCAAAATGTATTCCAGGGCAACGAATATAGTAATCTACCATTTTGGACTGTCAAAGGATCATCGGTTTGAGTCAACGCATTGTGTAGCACCCTCGCGTCTGATGCAGAACCTTCCCAGCCGGCTAGCATATACAATATCTTCATATCAAATGAGCAGGCTGCAAGAACGTTTTGGATAAAACCCCTTTCCGGTTGCAGAAGCTAGCATGATCGGGTGCTAGAACGTGCACTAGAATATGTGTACCGTCAATTGCACCAACACAGTCTTATGATGTGCTACATGTAAATTAAGCCAGCTTGTAGTTGTGAATCTCGGTGGGTGCCTCTTGTCCGGCTTATTTCAGGTAAATAGGGTATAGCGATACCAACGCATCAAGAACGCGATGAAAATACCGGCTGGCCGTTTCACCCGAGCAAATGAAACAATGCCCTATGACACAATTGTGAACGTTATGGCTCACCGTGTGAGGAAAAATAACGACTTGTTCTTCAAGACTGACATTTTGACTATCATGAAGAAGTGTCTTCTTGCGGAGTTTAGAACATAGCAAGAAAAATGCTTATCGACTCATCCTGAGTTGGGTAACACAGTCCCGGTCAGTGGCCCGAATAATCGAGTTGATGAACCTTGCCCGCCCATCATCCCCATAACGTGTCGTTTATTTAAACATGTAAGCTCCACAGTATTCTCCAACCACCGCCACACAAGCTACCGCCGCTTGAACGATCACGGCCCTACGTTCGTCCTCCTCTTCGCTATCCATTTGTCCGGATCACCTACACCTAGATGTACAACGTCGATGGTTTAATAAATATCTTCACAACTCCTACTCTATTTCTATGTGCATTGTTATTTGATACCATTACTTGCAACTAAAACAATTTTTCTTATATTTGCAATTCCATCACATTATAGGACTCTCCCTTCTAAGCATCATCCTCTAAATGGAGATATAGATGACTGTCGCCTTTAATCTGGTCTATACTAGGTGCGAAATATCCATTGTTCCACGCTATCTTGGGGTGGATTCAAAAGAATCGAAAGTCAGGACCTTCCTTATGAAACCATAAAATGAGTAGTTTTTGATGCAGGATCAGTCCTGAATTTCATGATTCTTATCAAAATCACATGTAATTTGTATTGAATTTATGAATAAGAATGAAACATGTATTGTAATAGATACTAAAATCAACAAAATTAAATCACACGTGAAGGGCACTAATTTTCGAAAATGTAAAATGTTGGCTAGTGTAATCAGGACGCTCACCAAAGGAAAAGGGTGAGACAGAGGAAAAACAGAAGGCTGGATGAAGCTGACTTTTTGAGTCCAAAAGCATGGAAGAGGTGAATTTTGTGCATGGTAATCTTCATCCTATCTACCATTCTAAATATCATATGATACAAAGTCTACATGACATAAATGGGGTTTGAGATGAATAGATAAATCGCTTGCCCAAAGAGTTCATTAATTCTTAATCATCTTTATGCATCCAACTATGATCACAAACCTGACAAAATTAATCATCTTTGTGTTCCCAACTATGATCACGAACTCAACTAAATTAATCATCTTTGTGCACCCAGCTATGATAACAAATTGGGTCTTCAACTAGGACAACGTAGTGATCCGATTCTTCTTCTTTTTTGACAGAACACAAATGATATTATAAGAATTTAGAAAAGAAAATAAAGACCAACTGTACAAGAAGGTAATGGATAGCTGTCAGTTATTAAAAACCACTCTAAAAAAAGTTTGCCCAGCGGAGGCCACAACCTTAAATCTCATTTACAATACATATTCTCTTCAAGAGGTCATGTACAACATGGAAGCCCATGTGATCCATGAAAGCTTCCCTGACCAGCTTAATACCCATACAAATAGCTAAGAGTTTGATGTGATCTCCTTCGCTAATTGAACCTGAGAAAACCAAATTGACATCCCCATTTTTGTCCCAAACCACTGTTGAGGGTCAAATATTGCATATCAGACCCTGTTATTGCCTGGATTTTCAAACATGATACTGTTTAAACGGCCCGATTTAAATCGTGTTTGTGTGGCAGGGCATATTTACGAGCCTGGACTGGGAAAAGGTACTAAGAGCATGGATTTAACGGTCTGAAGTCACCAAGGCAAGCGACGGACCCCAGGAGACCAAGATCGACGGATGTGCACACCAGGGATTCAAGAAAATCGAGAAACTGAAGCTCAAGTGGCCTGAAAGTCAGCCAGAATGCAAGATCACAGGGTTTCTACCATCCGTTCGGTTCGAAACTTCACATATGGCCTAAAGACCATAAATTAACCGTACACGTCAAATTTCGGCCGTTGGATCGTTGTGGACGTGGCCCAACGTTCATATCAGCCCATGAATCATCAACCTGGGGCCCACTGGATCTCTGGATATGCTTCAGACTTGGGCTCGACCCCTTAAATTAACTGAAAGAACGGATGGACAGATTAGATTTCTCAAAACATCACGGTGGGAGCCACTTACATGGAGTGAGTGTGCTCAGCACACGTGCACTGGAGGTGCACTGGACGTAAGGTCGGGTCAAACCGATTTTTGACCCGATCCTTTTCGCGCTGGAACCAGCGAACGGACAGCGTCCGTCCGGTTTTGGTCAGTGGGCCCCACTCATTGCTCAGATCACTGATCGGGACCATACATTGCGTCTATAAGGGGGGCAAGACCTTCGCCTAGGTGTCTGCTTTGTCTCTTGTAAACATACACAGATTCTAGCGTTCAAACGTACGACAGACGGTGATATGAAGAGTCCATGGGCCACACCAAATTCGAGCCATAACGCGTCATACCTGAACGGTTTTTCGAGGAGAGTGCAATAAACGGTGTGGATTTCCCAAAACAAAAGCGATGCGGGCCCCACCATCAGACAGCATAAGTGCGTAATGCACTCTGTTTCGCGGTGGGTTGTGCGCTCTTGGGGGCGATCGGACGGCTGATCTGAACCGTTCATCATGTAGGTCTGCCAAAAAACTCCCAGAGGATGTTCTCCTTTTAGAAAGAAAGTACAAAAAGTGGAAGTAGAGGGCGCTGTTTTCTTGACTGCGTAGCAAGATTTATGCAGAGGAGTTTTTTTCTGCGCAAGGAGTGCGGCTGACGGTATTTTGCGCACAGAGTCCTTCTCCGACTGGACCTCTCCACGCTGCCAGTGGACCGACCTGGGGGGTCTTATAAAAGAAAGACATGAGAGAGAAACCGAAAAGAGAGGAGGAAGGTGGAGGTAGGGAACCTGAGCAAAAGCGGAGTTTTGGCTGGACGTGAAGCTAGTTTTTCCTTTCCTTCTTATTCTTTTCTTTCTCCTTTTATTTCTATTTTCATTTGCTTTGTTCAGCCCATTCATGTGTGGCTAAACCTCTTAGCTAGGGCTAAGAGGTGAAGCCTGTAGTGAGATGGGAGATTATATGTTGTGCCTGTAATTTAAAATTCATAAACTGAATGTGATTTTAGGAATATTTTTCTTAGTCTTTAATGGTCTGTTGTGACTGAAATTACAATGGGTTTGCAATGGCTTTGAGTATTTCTTTTCCCCTTTTTATGTTATGAAGTCAGAAAGCCCTGTTGTTCATCATTGTTCCATGGGCATGGTGGGATGACAGTACCCTTCCTGATCTTCATAAATTGTTGGTTGGTTGGTAATTAGTTTAATTCTGTTGTTTACTTTGTCTCCTGGGCATGGTTTGGTGATGGAATCCATTCTAATTCATATACCTTTCATCTCTTGAAAACCAGATCAAGTAAGTTCAGTTTAAATTCAATAATTCTTGATGCAGGTATAAGATCTCCCTGATCTCTACAAGTGGATCCTCTGAATCCCTAGTTTCCTTCCTCTGAATTCCTTAAGTTTTTGATAATTATTTCACAATTATTCATTAATTCTATTTGATTGAGATTACATCTTTTGCTAGTTCTAGATCTAGTTAGTTCCAGATCACGTACAAGCTTCAGTCCCTGTGGATTCGACCTCGGTCTTACCGAGTTTATTACTACATCACAACCCTATACTTGGGGAGTGAACAAGTTTTTGGCGCCGTTGCTGGGGACTGACGGTTGCGATTCTCTGAAATTAATTAGGTTTAGGATTAGTTTAATAACTTTAGTTTTAGGTTTTTAATTGATTTTTAGAACTAACTTGTTTCCATGTTTTGTAGGATCCTAACATAAGTTCCTAAATTGGTAATTCCTTCCTAATTTCTCTACTTTTTTCACTTTTAAAATTAGGGTTTAAATTTTAGAAATCTTCTAATTCTAGTATTCTCCTATTTGTAGGAAATAGCTTATTTTTAGAAATTTTCCTATTTTGTTTTTAGAACTAGGTTAGTTATTTCTCTTTGTTGGAATTAACTTTCTATTTTTATTTCTTTGGTAACTTTCTAATTTTAACTCTTTTAGAATCTAATTTTGTTTTCAAATTTATTTTTTATTTTTTGAATTTTTGTTTAGAAACTAACCTTCCTATTTTGTAGGCCTTTAAGATAGAAATTTCTAATTCGGTAAGCTCCTTCCCTACTTTCTATTTTTCAGTTCTCTTTTAGTAATTTACTTTCTAGTTTTGGACTTTCCTAATTTATTTTAGAAATTTCCACTTTCTTTTAGGAATTCCTTCTTTTAGAAATCAGTTCACTGCTACCTTTCTTTTAAAGGACCGTTCTTCTCCTTTTTAGAATCTAACTTATTTTGTTTTATTTTGCAGGTCTTCAACTTAGGGCCTCCAATTTGGTAACTCCTTTCCAACCCTCTCTTTCTTTTTTAGATTTTCTTTCTTAGGATTAGGTTTCAAATTTAAATTGAGGGCTGCGAGTGTTTCATGCCCAAGTGGGCCTGTGACGACACTCGACGTCTCTTGACTGAAGGAGGATTGGTTGAGGGGTTGACTATCCATCGCAGGACCAGACATTGCTCGAAATCCCCTGAGTTAATTGAAGTTATGGCTAAAGACCAACCTCCCCTACTTCCACCCAGGGTGGAGGATACCCAAGATGAGAACAAGGTGCATCAAGCACCCCCGCCTCGTACTTTACGAGATTATTTACAACCGGTGGGAGTGAGTATGCCCTCATGCATGATTTTCTCTGAAAATACAGGACAAATGGACATCAAGCCAGGAGTTATCCAACTCCTTCCCAAACTTCATGGACTTGAATCAGAGAGTCCATATTTACATTTGAAAGAGTTCGATGAGATTATAGCTACATTATGTTTTCCTAATGTATCTGAGGATACAATCAGGCTTAAACTCTTTCCTTTTTCCTTAAAAGAGAAAGTTAAGACGTGGTTACATTCACTGCGTCCTAGATCCATTGGCACATGGAACGACATGCAGAGGGAATTCATAAAAAAAATTTTCCCACATCATAAAACGATTATCCTCAGAAAAGCGATCATGAACTTTGCCCAAAAGGAAGATGAAACATTCTTCCAATGTTGGGAAAGGTTTAAAGATTTGGTCAGTTCATGCCCACAACACGGATTTGAAACATGGCCCATTACAAATTTTTTCTATAATGGACTGACATCTTCCATGCGCCAAATGGTCGAGACAATGTGTAATGGAGAGTTCATTAATAAAGATGTTGACGAGGTATGGGATTACCTTGATAGTCTTGTTGAAAAAACACAATCATGGGACTATTACCCAAAGTCGAACACCACGTCTAGGCCGACTCAATTAAAGGAGAAAGGTGGATTATATCTCTTGAAAGAAGAGGATGATCTCATGTGTAAAGTGACTACGCTCATAAGGAAAGTTGAGGCCATGGAAGGAAAGAAGGATAAGGTTAATGAAATTGTTTGCGGCATCTGTGATTGCAACATTCATACAACTGAAAATTGTCCTACAATATCCGCCTTTTGAGGAGTGTTGAATGAACAAGCCAATGCCGTAAACAACTATCAAAGACTTTTTACTGGACCTAACTCCAATACGTACAATCCTGTTTGAAAAAATCATCCAAACTTTAGTTGGAGAAATGGACAAACGGCTACTCCTCAAGGTTTCTTCAATCAAAATCCTACACACACGCCTGCCAACTCACACCACAGTAGGTGTTGGAACCATGACCTAGTGTTGAAACTCTTACCAGGCAACCACTGACCTCATGTTGAAATTTTTGTCAAACCATGGCTTATTCCCTGCATATAGCTTCCAACCTTTCACATGAATACATCTAACTTGTCTAAGAGGTTAAGTCTATCGTGACCATCAACTTTTGAAAAATTCTCCAACATTCATTAATTGAATGAATCACATTTACGTTTCTCTCACTACCAAAAAATCGAGCAATGGCTATGGAGGTTGAAAGCTTTTAGCTACGGATTTAATCCGTAGCAAAATAGCTACGGATTTAATCCGTAGCTATAGCCTAAGTGCTCTGTAGCTAAAGCGTACCTCTCTACCTAAAGCATATTAAATATAGATGGTGCTTAGGAGGATCCATCAGGTCCATTGGAATATATGTGTTTGATCTAAGCCGTCCAAAAATTTGGATATATAATTTTATTGCATGAGCCCAAAAATTATGTGGATTAAATGTCTAAGTGGACCACACCATAAGAAATAATATAAATTAAATTTTTACTGTTAATTTGTTGTGTGGTCACCTTAAAGATTTGATCTAAATAATTTTTTTATCACACTTAAAATAATAATTTAAATTTATTGGATGGAGTGGATATATGAAATACATCACAGTGGGCCCCACGTAACTAAAATCATAAAACCTCTCAGGGCCGTCCATCATGCGCCCGTCCAAAACCCCAAATCCCTCCAAAACCGAAACCCCATCCCCCATTTTCTCCCGCCCTCCAAAACCGAAACCCGTCTCTCCATCTCTGTCTCCATCTCTCTCTCTCTCTCTCTCTCTCTCTCTCTCTCTCTCTCTCGCACTCAGTCTCTCTCGTTCCCTTGCCCTCTCTTGATCTCCCGATCTCCCTACCCTCTCTCCCTGTCTCAAGGCCGCATTCCCCACTCTGTTTTCAAAAACCCATTTCGCTGCAAGAAGGAGAAGAAGAAGAAGCACGTACGGTTAGTTTCTTTCTTTCTCCCTCTTTATCTCTTTCTCAAATCTTTCAATCCTTCAATCCGCATTCCCCTCTCTCTGTTTCTGAAATCTAAGGGCCGTTTGGCCGGTCGGATTGGAAGGGATTGGATGTTATTGGAAGGGATTGGAAGGATTTGCCCCTCTCTCTGTTTCTGAAATCTAAGGGCCGTTTGGCCGGTCGGATTGGAAGGGTTTGGATGTTATTGGAAGGGATTGGAAGTTAAATCCTGGGATTGGTCGTGCGTACCAAACAGAGTCGGTGATCTGATCCCAATCCCTGAGACGTGTTTGGCTCGAGGGATTGGAAGGAATGGGAAGGTTTAATCCCAGTATTGGCCGGGTGTGCGAAACAGACTGGATATATCAATCCAGGGATATAGCAATCCCATGTATCTGAAGACAATCCAGTGACAACACCATCAATACCTAGAAATTCAGGCCATCCACCATAATACCATTCAATCCACCCAGCCAAACGGGCCCTAAAAATGCTTTGTGGGCTCTACCATAATATGTGTATGCAGGCCATTCATTTTTTCAACTTCATTTTAGGGCCAAATCTTAGGTGGACCACACCATAGGAAACTGTGGTGATTGAATGCCCACCATTAGGGCCTGTTTGGCCGGGCAGATTGGATGGATTTGGATGGTATTAGAGTAGATTGTACAGATTTCAAGGTAATGATAGTTGCGTCAATGGATTGGTGTAAGATCTATGGGATTGCTATATCCCGGGATTGCTATTTCTGGTTTGTTTGGGACGCCTGGCCAATCCCGGGATTAAACCTTCCAATCCCTTTTAATCCCTTGAACCAAACACGTCCCAAGCAATTTTAAAGGGATTAGGGTGGATTGGATGAGATTTAAAGGTAATGATGGTGATGTCAGTGGATTGTCTTAAGATCCTGAAAGGAATTCTAGAATTTATTATTATTATTTTTTTGGGTTTGTCAGATCGTGACATCAATTTGAATTTCTATTTTTTTTTTTTTACAATGTCTTTTATGTTACTGGCATAGGCATTCATATATATATTGAGAAATATGATTGAAGTGCTAGACTAGCATGTGCAATTATCCCATTTTTTTAAATGTTGGTGACTCATCCACCACACGTGTCATAAAACATGTTAATCCACTGCATTGCATTCATCAGGAATCAAGCTTGGGGGTAAAAATTTTTGGCTTTTATTCGAAAAATCAGGCTGTTTCAACTCCTAGTCTGACCACTTATAAAATTATACCTAAAAATTCTAAATATACATCGTATGGTCCACTTTAGTCTCAGAATAATACAATTTTTGGGTAGTTTTTTTCATCATGATGAGCCAATACTATATGAATGGATTGGATGCACAAGAAACAGTGGTAATTCACCATTAAAACTTAATGTGGGTTGAAGAAATTTTGGATAGAGTTGATATTTGTGTGGTTTCTTCATCCTAGGTCTTTGTAAGCATTCCATTGCCCTTGTGTGGTGAAGTCTTTAACTGGTACGATCCATCATTTAGCTTGATATATTAGAATTGCATGCGAGACTTTTCATCTATGCAAGTGGTTTAATATTTTACTTATTAATTACATTATTAATTTATTGTAAAAATACAATGATTGCAAACTCTTTAATACATTGTATTTGGTAGATAATATCTGTATGGGTTCAATCATCTGATAACACTTCCTTCATTTCCAACTTTTAAAGAGGATGGTGCATTAGATTAATTTCTAACTTTAATTTTTGGTAAGGTGCAGGTTGAAAATGGACCCATTGGTTAATCGAGATTTGGCTGTAATGAATAGGGAGTGGATGACACTAAGTTTCCCTGACCCACGTTTTCTTTTTGGAATCAGAAGTTTTTCAAAGTTTGCACAAGAAAACCTTCCTGGTAGAGAATTTATTCCTTGTCCATGAATCACTTGCAGATGTGCACGTTTTCCGATTTCTTATGATGATATGGAAATACATCTAATGAAAAATGGATTCAACCCAAGCTATAGGGTTTAGAACATGTATGGGGAGCATGTATCACCTAAGTGTACTGTACGTGAATCAAGTTCCCAACAATACCATAGTGTCTCGAACTTAAATGAGGTTCACAACGCGATCGTTCAAGAACTTGGTGGTAATAACCTAGATGAAGTTGTACAGGATGAGCCCAACGTGACCCCTATAGTTGAAGGCGTCTTCGGAGAAAATGAAACTAATGAGTTTGAAGCAAATCTATGAGACACAATGGCTAAGCTATACCTTGGGGCCCAAGATTTCACCGTGCTGACTTTCATTGTACAACTTTTCAAATTAAAGTTGAATCATGGATGGAGTGAAAAAAACTTTACAGAGCTCCTTTAACTACTAAAGAAGGTGTTACCTTCTGGTAACAAGGCCCCAACTAATACCTACCAAGCGAAGAAGATCATTACAAACTTGGGTCTTGATTATGTGAAAATCCATTCTTGTCCAAATGACTGCATCTTATACTGGAGAGAGAACGAGATGAAAACCATTTGTCCAAATTGTAAAACTTCTAGGTACAAGACTGAAATGGATTCTGAGAAAAAACGATCTACAATACCTAGGAAGGTGTTAAGGTATTTTCCATTAACACCAAGGCTATAAAGAATGTTCAATGTGCTATGGTTGACGAAAGAAATGTCTTGACACTCAACCAGGAAATTTCAACATGAAAAGATGGAGCATCCGGCTGATTCTATTGCATGGAAGAATCTTGATGACAAGTATACAGATTTTTTAGCTGAGCCTCGCAATGTTCGATTGGGTTTGGCTACAGATGGGTTTAACCCATTCGGCACTTTCAGTATGTCGCATAGTTCATGGCCCGTTATGTGTATGACGTACAACCTTTCACCAAAGCTTTGCATGAAACCTCAGTTTACTATGTTGACTTTGCTCATTGAGGGACCGCGACAACCGGGAAAGGATATTGATGTTTCTTTATAGCCATTGATTGATGAACTGCAAAAGTTATGGCGAGAAGGGTCATGACGTTCGATGCATACCATGAAAATAAATTCAATATGCGTGCCGTTCTGCTTTGGACAATTCATGACTTTCCAGCATATGGTAACATTTCTGGTTGTAGGACAAAGGGTAAGTATGGTTGTCCTATATGTGGTCCTAACACAGATTCTTTGCAACTCCAATATGGAAAGAAACATGTTTATATGGGCCACAGACGATGGTTGTCAATGTCAGAACAGGATAGGAAGGACACAAGTGCTGACACATTCAATAAGAAGGTGGAGATACGACGTCAACCGATCCGTCTGGATGGGATTGAGGTTAAAAGACAAACCGCGAACTTGAATATGCAGTGGGGGAAGACTGGGAAGAGTAATATAAGGGGTATTGATGGAGGCCAACAAGAGCTAGCAGATGATGTTGAATCATCGTGGTTCTTCAAACAGTCTATATTATTTGATCTGGTGTATTGGAAAGATATTTCCGTGCGTCACAACCTTGATGTCATGCATATTGAGAAAAATATATGTGAAATCCTTGTTGCCTTGATGTTGAACACACCTGGCAAAACCAAGGATGATGCTAATGCACGCAGGGACTTGAAACAATTAGGAATTAAGAAGCGTCTATGGCTGAAAAAGAACAATGATAAGGTGATTCAGAAACAAAGTCCTTTCTGTCTAAGAAAAGAAGAGAAAAAACTTTTCATCCAGACTTTGCATGAGCTGCGTGTTCCAATCGGTTTTAGTGCAAATTGGAGGACCATCGTAAAGGAAGATTGCGTGGATTTAAAGGGAATGAAGTCTCATTCTTACCATGTGTTGATGCAACATCTGCTCTCAGTTCTCATCCAGCATGCATTCAGGGATAGAAAGGTCATTCGTCTTATAATTACAAGCTTTTGCACCTTCTTTAATGCCTTGTGCTCGACAACTGTAGACCTTCAAACACTCCTTACTCTCGAGAGAGGCATGGCTAGGACGTTATGTCAGCTTTGAGACTATATGCCCATCATCGATATTTGTCATTATGATGCATTTGTCGATCCATTTGGCTTACAAGGCTCGCATATGTGGTCCTGTATACTATTGATGGATGTATCCATTCGAAAGGTACGTTGTGAGCTTAATAAGAATAGATCGGCTTAACATCTACATTTGCATGTATATATAATGTATCATTAACTTTGTCAGGTTCATGAAGACATTCAAGGTCTATGTCCATAACAAGACATGACCTGAGGGTTGTATTGCAGAGCAGTACATCCAAGAGGAGACAGTTATATTCTGCAACCAATATAAAGGAGAACAGAAAACAAGCCTACTGGAAAAGCTGGAAAAACGGTTTAATAGAGTCATTCCTGGACTACGTAAGTTGGAAGATACCCTAATGATGACGATGTTGGTCCAGTAGGTTCGGGTCAAAGTGTTATCCTAACGGGTATCGAATACGAACAAGCTCGTAGATGGGTACTGAAGAGTCATCCCAGCTACGACGAGTGGGAATGGTATGTATAATAAGCTCATATATATATATATATATATATATATATATATATATATATATATATATATATCTTCCTTACTTTATGCGATTTCAATATAACAATGTTATCGAATATCGCGTAGGAAGCACAAAGATTTCTTGCAGTGATGCTATAAGAGGATCAACAGGGTGCCTAGCGAAGACGAATTCATATCTTGGTTGAAGAGGCAACCAGAGTTCATTGAATCTGACGATAATGAATTTAAAGATGTTGTGAGAGGACCTCTAGCTTTTTCTATGCAATACAATAAATATTGTATTAATGGTTTCCTCTTTGTCACTAAGGACTATGAGGAGAATAAAACGAACCAAAACAGTGGGGTTAGGACAGAGGGTATGACAACCTTTCGATCAAGTGCTAAGGATATCAATACAGTGGATGAAAATCAACCTTACTACGGAGTCCTTCGTAGAATTATCCAATTGGAGTACCGAAGAGGGTACAAGCCCGTCCTATTTAAGTGTGATTGGGTGAAAGTGACACATCATGGTGTTTCTTTTGATGCAGAAGCGAATTTGAGATTAGTAAATTTGGCTAGTCTTTACAGTTCAGACAAAGTCGGTGATGAGCCCTTCATTCTTGCAGAGCATGCCACGCAAGTTTTCTACACCAGAGATCCAAAAAATCCTGATTGGCATGTGGTCTTGGAGGTTCCCAAAAAAATTTTTGTCGAAGAATAGACGTGCGTTCTATCGGAACGATTAAAGGCTGTAAGTAATGCCGATGCAGGACCTGATCTCACCTCATTAGCAATGGTTGATGAGTTGATATTCAATGAATCTGAAGATGTCAGTGTTGTGGTCGAGAAAATAAAGAAAATAAAATGATCGAAGAGAATCTACTGATTTGTTTATATTTTCTAAGCATATAACAGAATGATATTTATTGGAAGAAATCTAAACAAGGTTTGGATAATATGGTGAATTTTTTGTACTTTATCTGTAATCTAAATTATTTCTTAACCATTAGCTTAAAAAAAATCTTTTTTTATCTTTTCATATTAGGGAAGAAATAGGCACATGGATTCACAACCAGAGGTATTGGGTGTGCAGGTACTTGGGAGTACAGATTCAAGCAATACCAGAGGTAATAAGATACTTCTCCTTAATTATATATGTAAATTTTATTTTCCTTATATATTAGCAGTAATCAATGATGTGTATATATAACTGTCATTCTTTTTATGTAATTGTGTCAGCTTCTTCTTCATCTAAAAAAGAGGCATTACTAGGGGGGTCTCTTTACTTATGCCACTTGATAGGAAAAAAGTCCTAAAGACGAATGAATTCTGGCAACCGAATGAGGACTGTTCCGATCACAGAGACTTTGCATCGCATGTCGGTGTCCTCACCCGTTCTCATATCTCGATCATATACCTGGACTTTCGCCAAGTGCCTCATGAACAAATTCATATGGTCACAAAAAGATTGTCACAGTTTTATGAGTTTGAGGGTCAAAGTTGGGCTGCAAGTCTTGATTACGTTACAAAACGCATCAATGAAGCGTGGAGGAATTACAAGAGAAGATTGACTGCAAAATATATTACAAACAAGGATCCTATTGCTGTAAGAGATGGTCCTACCCCCCCAGGTATCCCTATGGAGGATTGGAGGCCCTTCGTGGATCAACGTACCACCGAGGAATTCAAGAGGGTAAGCGCAAGGAATAAAGTTAATCGGGCCAAGCTAAAAGGACCTGTGTGTCTTGGGAGGCACGGCATGACTGTTACTCGCCATAAGATGGTATGTATTTAAAAATAGATATTATAGTTTAAAATTGAATTTAAATTTGAATTATCATTCATCTAAATCTATTAATGATGTGTATTTGAATGATATGTAATGTGCCAAAGGCGATGGAGAAGAATCTTACCTCTGATGTCGAGATAAGTAGATGTGAAGTCTTCTTAAGAGCCCATACAAGAAAGGATAAAGTTGTCCAATATCCTGACCTTGCTGTAAGTGCATCCCTCGTACCACTAACTAGTACCCTTATGAAAAGCCTAAGTATAACTTTGAATTATATTGCATTCATTTGTATTTTTTCACAGGAAAAACTAGATGAGCTCTATAGTAGCAATCCTACTTCTAGGATGACCGGCATGGATGATGCCCTTATAGAGGTACTAATAAAATTTAAAAATTACTTAAGTTTTATGGCAATTATGAATATCCTAATAACTTAATTTACAATGTTTTACAGTTGGTTGGTTCTGACAATAGAGGGCGAATGCGAGGTCTAGGTTGCTCAATAAGCAAGGTAGGACTGAAGAAGTTAGCCCCTGCTCGTTCAAAGGTAGAGAATGTGACAAAAGAAAAAGAGAGCGTAACTCAAGACTTATCTCAGGTGAAGAAAAAATTGGATGGTATGACTCAAGATATAGTTGAGATGAAGAAAACATTGGTTGATATGCAGAAAGATAGACAGTATACTCAAAATCTCTCATCACCAACAGTCGCTAAATCTACTCAGGCGTCGTCAGTATGCAAGTATAAATTTTTTACTATAATGAGCTTACAATTATATTATAAACGCTAACAATACCAATGCCATTTTATGTGTAAATGTAGCCGGATATTATATATATCGGTAAGAGATGCGACTTGCTTGGTTTTGGAAAACGTGGTGTAGTTGCTCGTGGTGAAGTACACGAAGTTAATCTAAATGCAACTGTCCATTGCGAGCCATTGGAGGATGGAGCTTTTGTTGTTATCCTGACTGAGGTTATACAACCTCACGCTCCTTTGTGGAAAGAAGATGGGTTCGCATCTACACTTGGAGAGGCCGGTCCAGGATCATTTGTGCAATGGGGGAAAGAGGCTTTGAGAATTCAATAATTTGAACAAATTTCGTACTGTATAATTGAACATGTGTTGTGTGCATTTTGAACTAATTTTAAACTTGTTGTGTGCATTTTGAACTAATTTTGAACTAATTTGGCACTTATTTTTTTATTTTTTTTAATATTGAATGAATTTTGTACTCTATATTTGAACGTATTTATAATCTTAGGCTCCATTTGGTCATCACATTAGTATTTATAAAAATATATTTTTTTAAAATCAAATGGAGCCTAAGCTCTTTTTTAACTTCGTCAATGCAACTCCTTGCATTGCCGGTCCCAAGCTCGGGTAAAGGAGGAGGGAGAAGGGCTTTAAAATGAATCGTCAACTATGGAAGAGATCTTGAAAATGCAGTGAGTATCTTTAGTTTTATAGTTTTACTTGTACATTCCTATATTGATTACTCAAGCATGACGGTTATACGCATTCTTTTAGGTGGATGTTGCATGTGGGAGGGTTGGAGCTGCATATTTCAGATTCAATCATCTGGTACGTCTCTTGTCAAGAATGCACATATGTAGTTCATCAAATAATACATTATGTGATATCGTGTGCATGATATCTATGTTGTAATTTCCCTCCTGTATTTTGCTTAAAATTCATGTTTATGCATGATTCTCATGCATTGACGTGGATTTGGGATAAAAAAGATCGAAATGAAAAATTTGAGAAAACAGGGGAGATTTTCTTTTATAAAGTAAGTATTTGGGACCAAGTGGTTACGTATTTGCTCCATTAAATTTGCTCAAAATTAATGGAGCAGACCCGGATGTGCGTCGGAGCTATCCGGATGAGCGGGGGTCCCTGGAAGGTGGGAACCGCTGTTATAATCATGATGAAGCTGTCCATTTCCTATGGACAGCATTGGAAGGGCCTGGCCATTTGGACAGGTCGTGTTTATGTATTTGATCGAAATTAATGGAGCAGACCCGGATGTGCATCGGAACATTCGGAAGAACGGGGCTCCCTGGAAAGAGGGAACCGCTATTATGACCATGATGAAGCTGTTCATTTTTTATGGACAGCATTGGAAGGGCCTGGCCTTTGCGTCGGATGGCCTTGTTTATATCTGTATTTGCAGGGACCATACCCTTAACCTAAACCAAAACCTATGACCTAAAACCTTAACCTATAACATAAACCTTAACCTCAACCTAAACCTAAACCTTAACTTAAAACCTAAAACCTAAACCTAAACCCAAAACCTAAACCTAAACCTTAACTTATTCTCAATTCCCTAAACCTATATCTTATAACCTAAAGCTAAACCTTAACCTAAACCTAAAACCTTAACCTAAACCAGAACCAATGACCTAAAACCTTAACCTATAACCTACACCTCAACCTTCACTTAAACCTAAACCTAAACCTAAACATATAACCTTAACCTAAAACTTAAAACCTAAACCTAAACCTATAACCTAAATGTATTCTCAAATCCCTAAACCTAAACCTACACCTAATCCTAATCTTAACTTTCTAACCTAAACCTATACCTAAACTTGAAAACCCAAACATAAACCTGATCCCGAACCCAAACCCGATTTCCTAAACCTAAACCTTAACCTATTCTCAATTCCCTAAACCTATATCTTATAACCTAAACCTAAACCTTAACCTATACCTATAACCTTAACCTAAACCAAAACCTATGACCTAAAACCTTAACCTATAACCTAAACCTCAACCTTAACTTAAACATAAACCTTAACCTAAACGTATAACTTTAACCTAAAACCTAAAACCTAAACCTAAACCTATAACCTAAATGTATTCTCAAATCCCTAAACCTAAACCTATAACCTAAATGTATTCTCAAATCCCTAAACCTAAACCTACACCTAATCCTAATCTTAACTCCCTAACCTAAACCTATACCTAAACTTGAAAATCCAAACATAAACCCGATCTCGAACTCAAACCCAATTTCCTAAACCTAAACCTTAACCTATTCTCAATTCCCTAAACCTATATCTTATAACCTAAACCTAAACCTAAACCTAAACCTTAACCTATACCTATAACCTTAACCTAAACCAAAACCTATGACCTAAAACCTTAACCTATAACCTAAACCTTAACCTTAACTTAAACCTAAACCTTAACCTAAACATATAATCTTAACCTAAAACCTAAAACCTAAACCTAAACCTATAACCTAAATGTATTCTCAAATCCCTAAATCTAAACCTACACCTAATCCTAATCTTAACTCCCTAACCTAAACCTATACCTAAACTTGAAAACCCAAACATAAAACCGATCCCGAACCCAAACTCGATTTTCTAAACCTAAACCTTAACCTATTCTCAATTCCCTAAACCTATATCTTATAACCTAAACCTAAACCTAAACCTAAACCTAAACCTAAACCTTAACCTATACCTATAACCTTAACCTAAACCAAAACCTATGACCTAAAACCTTAACCTATAACCTAAACCTCAACCTTAACTTAAACCTAAACCTTAACCTAAACATATAACCTTAACCTAAAACCTAAAACCTAAACTTAAACCTATAACCTAAATGTATTCTCAAATCCCTCAACCTAAACCTACACCTAATCCTAATCTTAACTCCCTAACCTAAACCTATACCTAAACTTGAAAACCTAAACATAAACCCGATCTCGAACCCGAACCCGATTTTCTAAACCTAAACCTTAACCTTAACCTATTCTCAATTCCCTAAACCTATATCTTATAACCTAAACCTAAACCAAAACCTTAACCTATTCTCAATTCCCTAAACCTATATCTTATAACCTAAACCTAAACCAAAACCTATGACCTAAAACCTTAACCTATAACCTAAACCTCAACCTAGACCTAAACCTAAACCTATAGCCTAAACTCAAATTCCTAAACCTTAACCTATAACCTAACCTAAACCTATACTTATAACCTAAAACTATTCCCAAATCCCAAAACCTATAACCTAAACCTAACCTTTCCCTAAACCTATAACCTAAACTCAATTCCCTAAACCTAAACCTACACCTAATCCTAATCTTAACTCTCTAACCTAAACCTAAACCTCAACTTGAAAACCCAAACTTAAACCCAATCTCGAACCTGAACCCAATTTCCTAAACCTAAACCATAACCCATTCTCAAATCCAAAAACTTATAACCTAAACCTATAACCTATAACCTAAACCTTAACATAAACCTATAACCTATAACCAAAACATATAACCTAAACCCGAACCCATTCTCAAATCCCTAAACCTATAACCTAAACCTAAACCTAAACCTAAACCTTAACCTATAAGCAAAACCTATAACCTAAACCCGAACCCATTCTCAAATCCCAAAACCTATTACCTAAATCTAAACCTAAACCTAAACCTTAACCTAAACCCATAACCTATAACCTAAATCAAAACCAAAACCTAAACCTATAACCTATAACCTAAATCAAAACCTATTACGTTTCCCTAAACCTTAACCTAAACCTATAAACTATAACCTAAATCAAAACCAAGACCAAGACCAAAACCTAAAACCTAAACTTATAACCTATAACATAAGTCAAAACATATAACCAAAACCAAAACCAAAACCTATATCCTAAACCCGAACCCATTCTCAAATCCTATAACCTAAACCTAAAACCTATAACCTAAACCAAACCTATAACCTAAACCAAAGCCAAAACCTATAGCCCAAAACCCGAACCCATTCTCAAATCCAAAAACCTATAACCTAAACCTAAACCTTAACCTAAACCTATAACCTATAACCTAAACCAAAACCTATAACCTAAACCAGAACCAAAAGCTATAACCTAAACCTGAACCCATTATCAAATCCCAAAACCTATAACCTATAACCTAAGCCCGAACCCATTCTCAAATCCCAAAACCCAAACCTAAACCTAAACCTAAACCTATAACCTAAACTCAATTCCCTAAACCTCAACCTAGACCTAAACCTAAACCTATAGCCTAAACTCAAATCCCTAAACCTTAACCTATAACCTAACCTAAGCCTATACTTATAACCTAAAATTATTTTCAAATCCCAAAACCCATTACCTAAACTTAACCTTTCCCTAAACCTATAACCTAAACTCAATTCCCTAAACCTAAACCTACACCTAATCCTAATCTTAACTCCCTAACCTAAACCTAAACCTAAACTTGAAAACCCAAACTTAAACCCAATCCCGAACCTGAACCCGATTTCGTAAACCTAAACCATAACCTATTCTCAAATCCAAAAACCTATAACCTAAACCTAAACCTAAACCAAGACCAAAACTTATAACCTAAACCCGAACCCATTCTCAAATCCCAAAACCTATAACCTAAACCAAAACCAAAACCTATAACCTAAACCCGAACCCATTCTCAAATCCCAAAACTTATAACCTAAACCTAAACCTAAAC
Organism: Magnolia sinica; assembly: GCF_029962835.1. Classification (NCBI taxonomy): domain Eukaryota; kingdom Viridiplantae; phylum Streptophyta; class Magnoliopsida; order Magnoliales; family Magnoliaceae; genus Magnolia; species Magnolia sinica. Next base: position 72,262,000 of record NC_080581.1, read on the forward strand.
CTAAACCTAAACCTATAACTTATAACATAAATCAAAACCTAAACCTAAACCTATAACCTATAACCTAAATCAAAACCTATTACCTTTTCCTAAACCTTAACCTAAACCTATAACCTATAACCTAAATCAAAACCACAACCAAAACCTAAAACCTAAACCTATATCCTATAATCTAAATCAAAGCATATAATCAAAACTAAAACCAAAACCTATAACCTAAACCAAAACCAAAACCTATAGCCTAAACCCGAACCCATTCTCAAATCCAAAAAACCTATAACCTAAACCTAAACCTTAACCTAAACCGTTAACCTATAACCTAAATCAAAACCTATAACCTAAACCAAAACCAAAACCTATAACCTATAACGTAAACCCGAACCCATTATCAAATCTCAAAACCTATAACCTAAACCGAAACCAAAACCTATAACCTAAACCCGAACCCATTCTCAAATCCCAAAACCCAAACCTAAACCTAAACCTAAACCTAAACATAAAACCTAAACCTAAACCTATAACCTAAACTCAAATTCCTAAACCTAAACCTAAACCTAATCCTATAACCTAAACTCAAATCCTTAAACCTTAACTTATAACTTAACCTAAACCTATACTTATAACCTAAAATTATTCTCAAATCCCAAAACCTATAACCTAAACCTAACCTTTCCATAAACCTATAATCTAAACTCAATTCCCTAAACCTAAACCTAGACCTAAACCTAAACCTATAGCCTAAACTTAAATCCCTAAACCTTAACCTATAACCTAACCTAAACCTATACTTATAACCTAAAACTATTCCCAAATCCCAAAACCTATTACCTAAACCTAACATTTCCCTAAACCTATAACCTAAACTCAATTTCCTAAACCTAAACCTACACCTAATCCTAATCTCAACTCCCTAACCTAAACCTAAACATAAACTTGAAAACTCAATCTTAAACCCAATCCCGAACCTGAAACCGATTTTCTAAACCTAAACCATAACCCATTCTCAAATCCAAAAACCTATAACCTAAACCTAAACCAAAACCAAAACTTATAACCTAAATCCGAACCCATTCTCAAATCCCAAAACCTATTACCTAAACCAAAACCAAAACCTATAACCTAAGCCCGAACCCATTCTCAAATCCCAAAACCTATAACATAAACCTAAACATATAACCTAAACCAAAACCTATAACCCAAACCCGAACCCATTCTCAAATCCCAAAACGTATAACCTAAACCTAAACCTAAACCTAAACCTATAACCTATAACATAAATTAAAACCTAAACCTAAAACCTAAAACCTAAACCTATAACCTATAACCTAAATCAAAACCTATTACCTTTCCCTAAAACCTTAACCTAAACCTATAACCTATAACCTAAATCAAAACCTATTACCTTTCCCTAAAACCTTAACCTAAACCTATAACCTATAACCTAAATCAAAACCACAACCAAAACCTAAAACCTAAACCTATAACCTATAACCTAAATCAAAACATATAATCAAAACTAAAACCAAAACCTATAACCAAAACCAAAACCAAAACCTATAGCCTAAACCCGAACCCATTCTCAAATCCAAAAAATCTATAACCTAAACCAAAACCTATAACCTAAACCAAAACCAAAACCTATAACCGAAACCCGAACCCATTCTCAAATCCCAAACCCAAACCTAAACAAAAAACTTAAATCTAAACCTAAACCTATAACCTAAACTCAAATCCCTAAACCTAAACCTAAACCTAATCCTATAACCTAAACTCAAATCCCTAAACCTTAACTTATAACCTATCCTAAACCTATACTTATAACCTAAAACTATTCTCAAATCCTAAAACCTATAACCTAAACCTAACCTTTCCCTAAACCTATAACCTAAACTCAATTCCCTAAAACTAAACCTAGATCTAAACCTAAACCTATAGCCTAAACTCAAATCCCTAAACCTTAACCTATAACCTAACCTAAACTTATACTTATAACCTAAAACTATTCCCAAATCCCAAAACCTATTACCTAAACCTAACCTTTCCCTAAACCTATAACCTAAACTCAATTCCCTAAAGCAAAACCTACACCTAATCCTAATCTCAACTCCCTGACCTAAACCTAAACCTAAACTTGAAAACCCAAACTTAAACCCAATCCCGAACCTGAACCCGATTTCCTAAACCTAAACCATAACCCATCCTTAAATCTAAAAACATATAACCTAAACCTAAACCAAAAACCAAAACTTATAACCTAAACCCGAACCCATTCTCAAATCCCAAAACTTATAACCTAAACCCGAACCCACTCTCAAATCCCAAAACCTATAACCTAAACCTAAACCTTAACCTAAACCTATAACCTATAACCTAAATCAAAACATATAACCTAAACTAAAACCAAAACCTATAACCTAAGCCCGAACCCATTCTCAAATCCCAAAACCTATAACCTAAACCAAAACCTATAACCAAAACCAAAACCAAAACCTATAACCTAAACTTGAACTCATTCTTAAATCCCAAAACCTTTAACCTAAACCTAAACCTTAACATAAACCTATAACCTATAACCTAAATCAAAACCTATAACCTAAACTCGAACCCATTCTCAAATTCAAAAACCTATAACCTAAACCAAAACCTATAACCAAAACCAAAACCAAAACCTATAACCTAAACCTAAACCGTAACCTAATCTTATAACCTAAACTCAAATCCCTAAACCTTAACCTATAACCTAACCTAAACCTATACTTATAACCTAAAACTATTCCCAAATCCCAAAACCTATAACCTAAACCAAAACCTATAAGCTAAACCAAAACCAAAACCTATAACCTAAACTTGAACTCATTCTCAAATCCCATAACCTTTAACCTAAACCTAAACCTTAACATAAACCTATAGCCTATAACCTAAATCAAAACCTATAACCTAAACCAAAACCAAAACCTATAACCTAAACTTGAACCCATTCTAAAATTCAAAAACCTATAACCTAAACCAAAACCTATAACCAAAACCAAAACCAAAACCTATAACCTAAACCCGAACCCATTCTCAAATCCCAAAACCTATAACCTAAACCTAAACCTAAACCTAAACCGTAACCTATTCCTATAACCTAAACTCAAATCCCTAAACCTTAACCTATAACCTAACCTAAACCTATACTTATAACCTAAAACTATTCCCAAATTCCAAAACCTATAACCTAAACCTAACCTCTCCCTAAACTCAATTCCCTAAACCTAAACCTACACCTAATCCTAATCTCAACTCCCTAACCTAAACCTAAACCTAAACTTGAAAACCCAAACTTAAACTCAATCCCGAACTTGAACCCGATTTCCTAAACCTAAACCATAGCCCATTCTCAATTCCCTAAAGCTATAACCTATAACTTAAACCTAAACCTAAACCTAAAACCTAAACCTATAACCTATAACCTAAATCAAAACCTATTACCTTTCCCTAAACCTTAACCTAAACCTATATCTTATAACCTAAATCAAAACCAAAACCAAAACCTAAAACTTAAACCTATAACCTATAACCTAAATCAAAACATATAATCAAAACCAAAACCAAAACCTATAACTTAAACCAAAACCAAAACCTATACCCTAAACCCGAACCCATTCTCAAATCCAAAAAACCTATAACCTAAACCTAAACCTTAACCTAAACTGTTAACCTATAACCTAAATCAAAACTTATAACCTAAACCAAAACCAAAACCTATAACCTATAACCCAAACCCGAACCCATTATCAAATCCCAAAACCTATAACCTAAACCGAAACCAAAACCTATAACCTAAACCCGAACCCATTCTCAAATCCCAAAATCCAGACCTAAACCTAAACCTAAACCTATAACCTAAACTCAAATCCCTAAACGTAAACCTAAACCTAATCATATAACCTAAACTCAAATCCCTAAACCTTAACTTATAACCTAATCTAAACCTATACTTATAACCTAAAACTATTCTCAAATCCCAAAACCTATAACCTAAACCTAACCTTTTCCTAAACCTATAACCTAAACTCAATTCCCTGAACCTAAACCTATAGCCTAAACTCAAATCCCTAAACCTTAACCTATAACCTAACCTAAACCTATACTTATAACCTAAAACTATTCCCAAATCCCAAAACCTATTACCTAAACCTAACCTTTTCCTAAACCATAACCTATTCTCAATTCCCTAAAGCTATAACGTATAACCTAAACCTAAACCTAAACCTAAACCTAATCTAAACTTATAACATTTCCTTAAACCTTTAACTTAAACCTAAACTTAAAACCTAAATGTATTCTCAAATCCTTAAACCCAAACCTACAACTAATCCTAATCTCAACTCCCTAACCTAAACCTAAACTTGAAATCCCAAACCTAAACCCGATCCCGAACCCAAACCCGATTTTCTCCTAAACCTAAACCTTAACCTATAATCAAGTTCCCAAAAGCTATAACTTATAACATAAACCTTAACCTAAGCCTAAACCAAAACCTATAACCTAAACCTTAACCTATAACCTAAACTTAATTATAACCTATAGCCTAACCTTAACCTAAACCTATAACCTAAACCTAAACCAAAACCTAAACCTATAATCATATGGTGAGACCATTTCTTTTGGTCAATTTCATTCCTCTTTGAGTTTTTTTTTAATTCATTAAGAAAAAAAAGTGGTTATACGTGATGCACTTCTTTCACTGTCTTTCTTTTCTCCAATGGGCATTCTAATTTATGAATGACATGACTGTTTATAGGATGATGGAATATACGAAACTGTTAAAATTTTAGGGTGAAGTCGAGCACATTTTTCTAATGAAGCCAAAGATTTGTATTTTCAGCATTATTGTAATTATAACTATAATTGATTGTAATTGTAATTAATTGAATGAAAGATTGTAATTGTAATTGAATGAATGAAGGATTGTAATTGAATGAATGAATGAATGATTGTAATTGAATGAATGAATGATTGTACAGGTGGTAATTGAATGAACAGGTGGTAATTGAATGAACAAATGATTTAATTTTTTAATGTACAAAATAGCTATGGATATTGACCGTAGCCACTAGTCAGACAGGTGTAGCCTTTTTAATTTTGACATATTGCTACGGACTTTCAGCTATAAATAATATCTGTAGCTGTTTGAAGTTTTTGCTACAGATATAATTGCTATGGATTATATCTGTAGCTATTTAACATATAGCCACGGATTAAATCCGTAGCCACTAATCAGACAGGTGTAGCCTTTTATATTTTGGCCTATTGCTACGGACTTTCAGCTACAAATAATATCCGTAGCTGTTTTAAATTTTTGCTACAGATATAATTGCTATGGATTATATCTGTAGCTATTGAACCTATAGCTACGGATTAAATCCGTAGCCATAGGTTCCAGACCTATCGTTATGGTACCTATGACGACGGTCGTGTTACGGACTAGCTACGGACTAAATCCATAGCCATAGGTCTATGGCTACGGATTTTATCCGTAGCCTTTGCCCCTTTTTTTGGTAGTGTCTGTTAATGTTTACTGATATTTGGAAGTTGCTTTTTTAGTGTGACCTACTTGATGTGTGGATAGGATTGACTATTGTACTAAGGGCCTGTTTGGGAGCGTGGATTTGAAACTCCCTCGATTCGGAACCCTTGTTTTTGTTTGGCACTTGGATTTGGAATCCCTTGGATTGTAAAATTTGTGTTTGGGAGTGTGGATTTGAAATCCTTTCAAATTTTGTAGTATATTTGTATGAATATTTAAGGAGACCAAGTAAATTATTTAAAATACCTAAAGTGATTAAAATATACTACAATATAAATAATAGTTATAACAAGCCCATCAAAATATACACATTAGAAAAAAGAAGAAGATATAATTCCGAACTTCTGGTGGGCCAGAAAAATACTAATTTCCATTGTTGAAACCTTTACAAGGTATCCAATGATGTTTATTTGTCATCCAACCTGTTCTTAAGATCACACTGACATGTATGAAGTGAAAACACAATTATCGACTTGATCTAAAACTTTTGTGGCCCCTAGAACTTTTCAATAGTAGATGTTCAATTAATATTTTTTTCAATGGTGTGGTCCACTTAGTTTTTTTTATATGCTTTATTTTTAGGCTAACCTTCTAAAAGTACATGATAAAACAAATGGACGGAGGGGATAATATAGATGAATGATGGTGGCCCTATAGTGTATTTTAAAGAATGCACAGAGCCTGCATGAATAAGCTAAAATGTGGTGGCTTCACAGGGGTGGATCGTTGCCAACTTATTTTTTATTGCAAAAACAAAGTTCTTCAGGTTCCTTAATGATAGTTAGAAATTCACTCCGACTATAATATAAGTTATCTTATTTTAGGCGTATGATTTAAATTTTAGGAGCAATTGGTAGTTCCAATTGATCACACAGTTAAAAACAGTATGTAAAAGCAATTATAATGGTTGAATTTGTTTTCATTCATATGGCCCACTTGAATGATATTTACCCCTAAATTTTTTTCTCAAATCTTAAATTTTAATGGGCTATTTAATGGCTGGATTACACCGTCCATATAACCATCATGGTGGGACATGTGAATAAAGTGTTCCCGTCCCTCCATTCACTGTTTAATTTGGTGTGCCTATGTTAAGCCTAAATTAGTACAATATTTTGGCCATACAGATAAATTTTGACAAGTCATCATATAGTCGGAACAGATTTTGCATAACCATTTTACTGAGCCATGCAACTAATAAATTGCAATTCATTCTAAGAAAACGTTATAAACCAACCTTTACCGTCCGTCACCTTTAAATAAAACAGTCTGTTTCCTTCTATAACTCTGTAACAGCGATCCTCAGCAACCTTCCGGCAGACTCTAGCAGCGTATGCAACAACCTTCGCTGGTACCGAAAAGGTCATGGTCACAACGTTTTTTTAAGAAGATGAATGAGCTTTTTCAAAGAAGATAAATGAGAGACTTGCGGTAAATGGTTGCGTGCGAATAGGTTTTTAAAGAAATTTTCAAACGGTCGGATTTCCAACCATTGAGCTACTTCAAAAGGCCAATCCAAGGTCGAAGAGTGGATTACAAACCCCCAGATCGAGGGGATTGTCAACCCCCTGGATTGCTAACCCCCAGTTACTTTATAGTGCCAAACGGCCTGGGGATTGCCAATCCCCTCCAATCTACGGTGCCAAACAACCCCTAAGTGATCCTGTGGTGGGGCCAATCTGTTGAAAGGCCTGGATGTGACATGTATTTAGTATTTTATACTGACGATGTAGGTTGTAGTGGAACTTATTACACTTAGGGCTTTGGCCTGGCGAATCCCATGCGATTAGGAGGGATGGGATGGATTTTATGGTAATGATAGTGGTGTCAGTGGATGGGATTGCTATACCCCGAGACAAGTTCATTGGGTCTGTTTGGTAGGCCCAGCATATCCAGGGATTTTACCTTCCAATCCGTGCAACCAAGGGATGAGATCAATTTTAAGGTAATGATGGTGATGTCAGTGGATTGTTTTAAGATCCATGGGATTGCTTATATCCCGGGACAAGTTCACTGGATCTATTTGGCTCGTCATGCATATCCCGGGATATCGTGATCCCATCCCTCCTAATACCGTGGGATCGGTCCCCGGCCAAACAGGCCCTAAGGTAATGATGGTGATGCCAGTGGATTGGTTTAAGATCCATGGGTTTGCTATATCCCGGGACAAGTTCATCGAGTCTGTTTGGCTTGTCTAGCATATCCCGGGATTTTTCCATCGCATCCCTCCTAATCCCTCTTAATCCGCCTGGCTAGTTTGGGCATTTGCGTTAGGGTGGATTATATGGGATGGAACTGTGCCGACAGCAGCATTTATGATGTGCACGTAAGATCTACTGCGACCGTTAGATGTATGATCTCATGTTAGCCTGTTACAAAATAATCAGGCTGACCTGTCATTCAAGTGGGCCACACCATGAGAAGAGAAACAGTTAGGGATGAAAACGTCCACCCTTGATTATTAATCACTAGGCCCACTGTGATGGTTATATGAAGTCCACTCCAACCATTAGATGAAACACTAAAAAATAGGGATGGAGAAGAAAAATCAGGCCTATTTGTGATTTAGGTGGGCCACACCAAGGGAAAAAGTTTAGAAGGTGATGTATATTGTTTCTAAATGCGGGGTCCACATAAATCACAGATGGCACTGAGTTTTTTTTTCCCTGGCCAAGCATTGGGTAATTCACCTGATGGTAAGGGTGGATTTCACATAAACACTATGGTGGGCCACCCAAGCAGGCAATACATTTTCCTTCTCTCCCTTGTCTTTATTACCATGAAGTGTCTATTAATTAATACACAAGTTTTCAACTGTTGGACGTCCCACCGATTGGACTTGAGACTTTCTCCTCAAATAAATACCAAATACACACAACCATGCTTTTTACCTATCCATGTCGGGAACGCCATTGATGCCACTTTAGTGAGGCCGTGATTGTGGGTCCCACATTAATGTATGTGTTGCATATCTATTACGTTTGGTCCGTTTTGTGAGCTCATTTTCAGGCATGGCCCAAAAATGAAATAATTCAAATCACAAGTGGACTACACCACACAAATAATGCTAATTGAATGCCCACCATTAAAAACTTCTAGTGCCCATTGTAATGTTTATTTGCCACCCAACCTATTGATTAAGTCAAAAGGACCTGAAGGAAGGGAAAATACAAATATTAGCTTCATTCGAGACTTTAGTAGCCCTGAAAACATTTTTAATGGTGGTGTTGGATTACCACTGTTTCCCATGGTGTAGTTCACGTGACATTTGGATCTACCTCATTTTTTAGCTGAGATGGGATCAGGTGGGATGGAATTGCATTTGGTCTCATGCAAATTCCATCTTGGGTTTGGAAAGGACACTAAGGGCCTATTTGGATGTACTAATAGGATTGTTCTGCATTGTTATTTTACGAACATGGTATTTGTGACACTGTAGTTCTTCGTATTTGTTTATTCTATCATTGACAAACAAACTGTTTGGATTAGTGTAGATTTGGATATCTATACAGCAACGATTTTTAAGATGATGTTTGGAGAAGGACGAGACTTCGGCCATGGTAGATCGCATATGATCGTTACATGACAAACCCCTACGTGTAATAATCTGTCACACGCCCCCATTTTCTTACATATCCATACAAAACCGATACGAAAGATGATTTACAGATGCAGTTAATATTTAGGGGAAGGAATTGGATGCTTGAAACATCTGTGAAGGTGGGTAGATGAGTTTCCCACTCGACCGGCAACCCCCATTTCGCAACAGAGGGTCGACCTCAAGGTCCTCCATAGAATAGGTCAAAGAAAGTATGAAACAGAAGTTATATAGAGGTTCAAGTAGGTGCATTATCTAAATAATATCTGACAAAATAAAGCATATCTGATTAACAAACTGTGCAAGTCCCCAACTCTATAAGCAACACAATATCATCTCCATCCACGATCTCTGGCTCCATCAACTAGCGTAGCCAAACATCCATTCCTTATGAAGATATAGATGAAATGAACCAGGTACATATATAAGCAACACTCCAATCAAAACTTTGGAGAAGGCATTCATCATCCCTGCCTCTGCAATATCTCCATCCACATCCGAGATGGAAGCTTTGGAAACAGGCATCCCACCATGGTGTTCCTCAACAATAGCTGATTGATGAACCTGAGCAACTTCAGACTCTACTCTCCTGAAGAGTCCTTCATGCCGAATTTATGAGGTCCTGCTGTGCTCCACATGGATGGTGTAAGATGTCGAATTCTGCAGTGTGACCTATATTCATCATTACATAAACACTCTGAATTATTAAATGGTTTACTTAACTCTAAAATGAATTTACCCAACTAATTATTCTTCCATACATATGAAGCGTCTTCCTTACCTTGTATTTTTTTCAGTCTATCACAACTTCATCGTATGACTTAAACGGTTGGTGTCTACATCCACCGTAACGATCTACCTATGCGCGAACATCCTTCCAGCTGTCGTATATCTCTGAAAATCTGCCCATGAATACCACATAATATTTTCTCATTCGTACTTGAAAAACAAATCATAATTAGACTTACAGTTTATTCATTGATTGTATGTAACACCCCGTCTCTCTCGTACCTGGGTATTACTGTGACTATAAAACCAATTAGATGGAGTAGATCTGTCCAAACATTAATGTGGACCCCACCATTAAATTATACATATGCACAACTTGTGTGCACATGCAGTGCATTGGACCACTAATTCAGGCAAATGGACGCTCACCCGTATTTACAAAACAAGAGAGGATTTCTCTCATTGGTTTTCTCCAGCAACGACGTTTGATATTCATCCAAGCCGTCCAATCAATAGTGGGACACCATCGTGATTCATTTGGAAGATCTTAACCGTCCATCTTGTAGACAGAGCAGTTTCGACTAGAACCGTGATGACCCCACATGTTGATGGCCGCACACGTGGGTATAATATCGAGCACAAGATCAGTTGTGTGGGCGAAATTTTCCAAAAAATGGAAGTCGTTTTCTCGACAGGCTGGCGATCCGTGCGCGCATATTTTCCATCATCTTAACCATCCATTTAGAATAATCCTAGCCCTCCATTCTACCTCACTCGGATCGCGAGTTTCCTTGCAAGAAGAAGTTGTTACGGGAGGAATCTTTCCGTTTTTAACTGTTTTAAATCTGTTATGAGCAAACTCTATCTGGACCGTTTATACAAGATGATTGTAGCCGTCTGAATCAAAAGGAGGTTGCGAGAAACCCTGAATGAGACGTTGAAACGCACTTCTTCTCTATTTCTTGCGGTGCCAAGAGAAAACGCCCGAGACCCTTCCAAGTTCGAACCCACCAGCAAAACCATCTCCAAGCTTCGAAATCATTGGTCCAAAAGCTTCAAAGATTGAATTAGAGTCGTCCAGAAGCAGTGGAATCGAGAAAGATGCATCCGATTGAAGAATGCCATGAAAGCTCCATCATCTTCCTCATCAAGCAACACTAGCCGCTGATCTCCTTTCGACCACAAATTGCAGATCTGTTTCATCCATCAAGTAGCCCATGTATGTTACGTTCAAACATCAATGGCAGCCCTAAAACAAATCTCAAGGATAAGCAATGTTGTCCGATCCAAGACAGTAAACGGGATCCGAGTTGACTCAACTCACCTGAACCGAATCTTAGTCTGTTTGGTAGTCTAATCTGGATTAAGAGAGAAGGAAGAAGAAGAAAGAAAAAAGAGAGAAATGAGAGAGAGAGAGAGAGAGAGAGAGAGAGAGAGAGAGAGAGCTGTCTTCCATGTTGCCGAGAGAGAGAGAGAGAGAGAGAGAGAGAGAGAGAGAGAGAGAGAGAGAGAGAGAGAGAGAGAGAGAGAGAGAGAGAGAGAGAGAGCTGTCCTCCATGGTTGCCGAGTCAGTGTGTTGGGATGAGTCGAGTCTTCACTGAGTTGAAGGAATCGCTGACTCGCTGACCCTATGAGTCGATTGGGTCCAACAATCATCTGATTGTAGCTGGGTTGAGGGAAGCAAGAAGGAAGAAAAGAAGAAGATGGAGGAAAAAAATAAAGAAAAGAAGAGGAAGTGGGGTGAGTCACCGAGTCGACCCAGTTCAAATCGAGTCGGATCTCTCACTCACTATTTGATTGGGTCCAGATCTTACTGGAACTCCATAACAGAAGTATAAAAGAAGAAAAGAAAAGGGAAATAAAGGAAGAAGAAGAGGAAAGAAGAAGAAGAAGAAGAAGAAGATGATGATCCATCCAGCGAGTTGACTCACTGAGTCAATCCGCTAGTCTGCGGTGAGTCAGGTTGGGTTCAGTTAAGCTTGAGCTGCTGCAACACCTTTCTAGTCATTGGTTCGAATGAATCTGAGTTATATTGGGTCGTGTCGAGTCGCATCTAGCTAAGCATTTCAAGTAAGTTGATTATAAAATTTTGTTAGATTTTCTTATATAGAGATATGTCTAATTGATTTATTAAAATTTAAATTATTCCATGTTCACATCTATCTAAAGTTCAAATCAAGATCAAGTTGGAGTTATGTGGAGTCAAATTGAGTTCCACCAAGTGAAATCATATTCGAGATCGGAAGCACATTTAGGCTACTCAAATTACTAAGATCAGGTGCTTTGACTTCAGTAGCAATCTCAAGTTAAGCGAGAAGAAAATCCACACCCGAGGTGAGGATTCACCCTTCAAGCTTACTTTCATTATAATAATTAATTTAATCATCTTTTAAATTAATTGCCTAATAATGTTTATGACTAGTTTACATGTATGATTGAGTTATGAAATGTTGATCTTCATTTTAAGATGACTCGCATTTATATATGCAAATTGCTTGATTTGATTTGCATGTGCATGTAAGTACATTTCTTGATTTGTAAAGATTAATGATCTAAATTCTATAGAGTTATGATTTATTTAAATTATTTTCTCTAGTTTAGTTTTGATGAGTACTTAAATGTGTATTTGTCTGATAATGTGTATTAAATTGATTGTGATTTAGTTTGACATTTGTTTGGTGTTAATGGATTGTATTGAAAATCTAATACCATATATTGATGGATATTATATTAGGGATTCCTCTAACTAGTGGTCGATTGTAAATAAAATAAATGTTACGTGGTCGTAGACTTACCATCTCGTGGATTATTTATGTCAATGTGGTTTGTGAATTGTATTATTTTGTTGTGTCTTTAATGGACTTGGTGCCAATGTGGCTTATTGGAAGGACTCTTTGTTGAAAGTATATATGAACTTGTGATGGTAAGGTCTACGTGTCGAATCATGAGTGACCACTAGTTATAGATATTCTTGTAATAGAATTCTTGAATTCTTTATTTTACAAATATCATTTATAATTTTCTGAGTGTGTTAGAATCTTACTTTTTTAAGTCTCATGAGCCGAGGATAGTGGAATGAGACACTATGCCCGAGCTGTTGGCCTATGTTAGGTTGCGTACGTGCGCCCCCATAGTGACTTTTGAGATTCTCTGATATTCTGTTTGTAAATCGAACTAATAATGGTTGGATTAATCAGACATATATGGCACGTGGGCGTTATCGGGTGCCTGGTCGACTGTTTGAAAAGGCAGTTTACTGTTCGAACGAGCCTTTTTGCATTTTGAATGAGTCGACTGTTTGAAAGACATAATATCTTATATGAATGGGCCAACTGTTTGAAAGATCCATTTATTTGTTCAGCTGGATGTGCATCACCAGGCTAAGTACATTCATGCATTCATTCATTAATCAAGATTAATTTGACGATTGAATATTGTGTGAGAAGTACACTGTATCTCCTTATGTTATACATTAAATTATAGTTTGGATGTTATAACCGTTTGTGTTATATTTGTGGAGAATGGATTGTATCTCTTCATATTATACTTTGAATTCTTGGTGGATATATACTTGATGCTGTACTTGTGAGTGTTGAATTGTAATTTAGACATTATATATTTTTTAAAATTTGTACTTGAAAATGTGAGTTTATCTTCTTCTGAATTACAAATGATATCATCCTATATGTCACTTAGGAAACATAAATTATATATTTTTGTATCTAACTTGTGAAGTTTACATTGGATATTGTATTCTCCTGAGTTATTTGAATTCCATCCTTCACTATTGTGATACTTGGTAATCTTTGAGGGTATACCTCACTGGGATAGCCATTGACGCTATCAAGCCATATTCAGTTGATGCAGGTTATGTAGATGATACACCAATCGATATTAGTGTGGTGCATGGAGAGCTGGATGTTCTTACGATTCCATATTATAGTTTTCTTTCATTATTATGTTGTCACATTTTTATATTTGAGTCATTGGTTTGTATAAGCCCTATGGGCAACCATTTGTATATGTTAACGTATATCTTATACATTCCCTTTATCTATGGTTAGTTTGCTTTCGTTGTGATTGCTCACTTATATTTTATATATATATATATATATATATATATATATATATATATATATATATATATATATATATATATATATATATATATATATATATATATATATATATATTACTTTTGCAACATCACTTTGGTGTAGATTGTCTATTATCTCGACTAGAGTAAGTTACGAAATCCAAGGCATTACATTGTAGCATTGCCACTGGTCTCATTTACATATAATAATAACAGGAAAAATAAAATAAAATTGAACGAAAGTTATGGAAGAAAAAATGAAATTTATGACGGGTAGGATAGAATTGATATGACGGCTCTATTCAAACCAATCTACTTAGACCTCAAGCGTCGAAATAAACAGATACGTCCAATATGAACTTATATGACCAGAATCTGAGAAGATCAATTACCTACTCAACCACTTGCAGAATTTTGTAATAATCAAGCGATAATCGAAGGACAGACTTCTTCCTCTGAAAGTTGGTTGCACTTTGCCTTTCATAAGAAATGACTTTTTAGTATACCAGTGCAATTAGACAAGAGAAAAAATTCACAATCGGTCATTAAGAGCAACAGTGAGAATGCATCTATTGAAAGAACTTCTTGATATTGGATAAGGATCAAGTCCAACATATGAGCGTAGACTTGGATTACAACTACAAATTACTTCTATTGAATCATCGCTACTCTTAGGATAGATTGAGATAAAGTAAATTGATAGATTTTATTTGGTTTAATTGGTATAAGACGTCGTGTTTTGTTGATTTCTTCTGCCATTTATATATTCCTCTCTTGGCTACTCCTTATATGTTTCTCTTCTTTAATTTGTCGGTTATAGCATCTAAAGAATCATCATCTAGATCATTCTCTTGTTACGTTTCTCTTTATTATTGTTTCTCTTCTCTCCCACTTTTCGCTTCCACGCTTCTCGATGGCATCTAACCTCTCAGCAACCCTGAACCTTAAACCTTTAACCCTAAATTCACTGCTTCTGGATGTCTTGGTTGAAATATGCTTCCAGATTCTCAACCGCATCTCAGCTGCATTCCACTATTGTTGCTCGACTGCTTCTGAATCATTTCAAGAACAGTAAAAAAATACGGTACAATAGGTACTACCCTATCCGACCACCTATTGCATCTAATCATTTCCACCCTTGCTCGTCCAAAGGGCCACATCATTTGGTCGATCCCATTTGCAAATTACATGGCCCACATCACAAATGGGACCATGATTTGGTAATTTAAACCGTCGTTCTATTAAATCCCCAAGTGGATGGAGGATGGCCCAAAAATACTGATAAATTTAAAAATAATATGCTATCAATTGTTAGCAACTTTTTAGTTTGAAGGTGGACCGCTGCCTATTTGTAAGCTACACATCTAAACTGTTGAGATTTCCCTGTTAACAATACTACTATGCAGTGGAATGCAACAGATCAATGGTGTCCATAATTAAAACACTGCTTAGAGGGATTTCCATAAAGTGTAGGTGGGCCACATGGTCATCAAACATCAAAATGTAGAATGGACAAGATTGCCTAAGTAGAGATCAATAGGGTGACATCTTCCAGCAAAAATACAGCTCCCGCTCATGTAGGGAGTCAGTAATGTGGAAGAGCAAGCCCCACCACGAAGATAAATCCTAGTGCTTCATCAAGGGCGTGTTTGGTTGGGCGCTGGATATGGTATTAGATGGGATTAGGAGGGTTATTGCACGCCATCCCATCCCATTTGCTACTATGTGGGGCCCACCGAGATATCAATGAGATATCCACTCCCTCCATTTTCACCAGCCTACATTCAGCCATGACCTTGTTTTGAAGCAGAAATAAAATAGTGAGTGGGGCACACCACAAGAAGCAATGGAGATGCAAACCCATTCATTTGTGACAGTCCAAACACGTTGCTGTATATCCCATGGGCTATTGCAAACCCATGGGATCAACGGACAAATACTGAGACCATCGTCATTACCTTAAAATCCATTCCATCCCACCTAATCCCGTAGGATTGGTCCGGCCAAACTGGCCCCAAGAGTGTTGCACCATTGGAATTAATGGAGAATTGATGGGTCTAACTCAACATACAAGTGTGGCCCATTAAGGAGCTGATGTAAGACCCGTATTCTAGCCCGTACCGTCCCGTAGGCTTCCGTGGTCCTCCTGGTAGAATTCCGGCGACCCGCGATCTTTTATTGGCAATTGCGCGCGACCCCGAGTGGTATCCCGTATTCTAGAGTCAGCTCGACCCGAGACCTATACCCTTGCGACCGCGCAGTCGCTGCGATTCCGACGCCGCGTCTCGCTCGCCGAGGCGATACTCAGGCCAGGAAATGTGGGCCCGCGTTCGGTTCGAGAAAACACCGCGCGTCGCAATTTCCAAGAGAATCTCTAGCCTAAATGTCACATCAATCATTAATCAAGTCTAAGTACATAACCTTACTTAGCCACTCCCTTTTCACCAACAAGGCATGACACCCACTTCTTTTTTACCCAAAAGTCAACATGCACCATCCCTCTCTCCCATCACCCATCTCTTTCTCACTCCTCTCTCTCTCTCATTCTCTCTCTCATTTTTTCCAAGCATGGAACCATCCATGGCATTCCATGGGAGAGAAACTAGTGTGGCACCCTTCCTACCACTCAATCCAACCCTTGGATCATCATCTCAACCGTCGAAATTGTTCTCTTGGGGTTCTAGATTGCATAGGCAGAAGAAGGAATAGAAGATCAAAGGTGGTTGCTCATTTCTTTCTCCTTCTCATTTTTTTGTGATGTGTGGCCCACTTGGATGAACCCCACCTTGAGGTATGTTTTATCCAAACCGTACAAGTCATGTGGACTTTATCTTATAATGGTGGAAACACATAAATATCAAGTTGATTCAGTTATGGTGGACCACATTCATGTGGGACCCAACTTGGTGACACGTGGGCCACCTACACGTGGGACCCACCATGATGATTGTGTTATATTCAGACTGTCCAACGTCCAGGGGACGCTGGACATGGAGTGCTAACGTGGTTTGCGTGTACTGACATGGTGGTGCACTAGCAACCAAAGAGAGGAAGAAGAATAGTATTTTAAGGTGGGCCACTCATGTAGGCCCCACCTTGATGTATGTAATAAATCCACGCCGCCCATTTCACTTCTCATCTCATTTTAGGCGTTGAGCCAAAAGATGAGGCTGACCTGACAATCAAGCGGGCCATACCGTAGGAAATGGTAATTTTTACCGTTGAAAACTCACCCAACGATTCTAGACGCTGAAAAATACTCAATATTGATCTTGCTTGGTCAATATTGAGCCGTGAGATGCAATGGTCAGGATAGATTTTCCTGATGAGGGCCCCACCTAAGAAATTCCCTAGAAAATTGGATTTAGAAAAAAAAAAAAAAAAAAAACACAAAACCAAGAGGCAGCGCTGTCAGAAGACTGCATGGGCGGGCGGACGGCCTGGCTGGACCTCACGGCTCCAGCCGTGGGCCCCATGTGATGCGTTTTGAACATCGAAACCGTGCATTTGATGGGTCCTCATGGACCAGCCCGTCCATCCCAAAAATTAGCTGTATACGGAACTTAGGTGGGCCATACCATCTAAAAACATGTGTTAACATGCCTAAAAATATAAAATCATCTAGTGGGGCCTTCTTGAGTTTTGGATGTGATTGAAACTTGGTTTGGACCCCTAATTATATGGGACACCTATAATGGACGGAGTGGATCTGATTAATGTGGGTCCCACCTAGTATAAAAAAAGAAAAAAAAAATATATGCATGCATGTACATTGACGTCCAGACTCTCTGGACGTCCAACGTTAAGTAGGGAGGGTCCCATTGGCCCCAATGGTGGACCCTACCATGATGTATGTTCTACATCCATGCCATTCATTTAATAGGTCCCCTTTTTTGATACGTTGGTTCTAAAAATCAGTCATAAAAAGTTCTCGTATGACCCACACCATCACCTTTCATGCGGTGGTATGTCAAGCCACATGGAATCAACTGCTGGGGTCCACATGCAGCTTGGATCCACCTGAAACTCGGTTTGGACCCTTAAATTGGTGGGACACACACAATGAGTGGGTTGGATTTGTGAACTACATCACGGTGGACCCCCAGGACCACATAACCATACCAAAAAATAAAATTTGGTGGACAAATAAATATTACAGTGGGCCAAAGGCCCACGTGACCTTATAAACTGGTTGTATGGTAAGTAAACATTGCAGTGGGCCCCTGGCCCATGCGACTTTATCAACAGATTGGATGCAAGTAAACATTTGAGTGGGTCCCATGATCATGTGACCCTATCACAAGGTTAAAAATAATAATAATAATAATAAAAATAAATAAATAAATAAATAAATACTGTAGTGGGCCCCAGGTCTATAAGACCTTATCAACAGGTTGGATGCAAATAGATATTATAGTGGCCCAAGCCCATGTGACCCTATGACCAGTTTGGATGGAAAAATAAACATCATGTTGGCCCCAGTTTGGATGGACAGTATGTTGGGCCCTAGGTTGGGTGGAAAGTAAACATTTTGGTGGGTCTTGCATAAGACCCATTTATGTATGTTTTGTGTCCACAATTGTGGACCTCCATCACAGAATATGTGACTTATCTATACCTTCCATCCCTATGGGACCCACCATGATGCATGTGTTTCATCCAACCGTTCAACCATTTTTTTTAGAAAATGATTTTTAGGTTTGGGACGAAAATAAGACAGATTTATTTATTAAGTAGACCATAGTGCACGGTGAGGATTGAACGACTATCTTTGAAATCTTTGAGATCTTAGGATTAGATTGAATGAGAAATAAATGTCATGGCGGGCCTTGGAAATTTTAGTAGTGGAAATCATTATCACCATTTATATTTGAGTATGGCTCATTTGATATACACGTGGCCATGTGGTGTGGCCCACTTACCATATTTATGGCCCATTGTTAAGGCCCACCTTGTTATATACGAGGTCCCTGTGATGCGGCCCATTAGATGTATTTGGGGCTCATGGGTCGAGGCCCAATATGATGTATATAAGGACCTTTTCAATGTGTGATTCCGCCATGATAAATGCATTGTATACCCGCACCGTCTACCCGACTTGATAGCGTAGGGCCCACTTGCTGCATGTGCTGGGCCTGCCTACACTGTACAGGTCCACCATGCTGTGCGTACTTCACCCACACCGTCCACTTGTGCGGCCCGCCTAGATGTTTGTATTTGGTATCCACCCCGTCCATAATGTTGGGATAGTGTTGGACAATGTTTGGTTGGCGCCGATTTACATGGATATGTTTGTACCAGTGCGAATCATCATACGTGGGCCATGGGTGTAGTGGTACACATATTATACCTACAACTATTGAAATGATTTTTGGTGCGGCCCATGTAAAGAGGCCCACCTTGATGTATTAGTGCGGCCCATTGCGACGTATTTCTGGCCGTATGGCGTGGCCTATCGTGATATATTTCCGATCCATTTATTGAGGCCCGACTTGAATTGCATGAGGCCCATTGGTGCGGCCCAATGATGCGACCCACCATGATGTGTATATTAGGCCCAATGGTAAGGCCCAGTGTATCGACCCACCGTGATGTGTAGGCCCACGTGCTATATGTGTAAGGCCCACCTGTGATGACTGTTTGAGGCCCACTTGTTGGATATTTGGGCCCATCTTATGTTTGACTCTATGTGGACCACTCCTTGGGAGCAATGTTGGTTAAATGTCCACATTGCTGGGCAGTGATGGTTAGATGTCCACATTGTGACCCTTCCTTAGGCCTTATCAGGCCCATTCTCATCATTCTCTTAGTGGGTCAACCCAAATAAGTGGGCCCCATTTACTATGGACGGATGGCTCCATGCTACCAGATTTGATATAACCATGGTTGAGGGCTGATCTTTATATTATGAATGATCAGATGCTCATCTATGGACCCAGTCTTGTCTATGTGACCAGTCGTCGGTGTTGATTATCGATGCTGATTGTCGGTGCTAATTATCGATGTAGATTATCGGTGTCGATTTGTCGAGGTCGATTGTATTGGCCGGTTCCGATTGTCGAGGCCGATTCTGAGTATCGAATTCGATTGCCAAGGCCGATTGTCGAGACCTACATGATGTATATGTGAGCCGTAGTTGAGGGCCATTGTGATATGTATTAAGCCTATAATGCATGGTCCATTTAATGTATTCAAGACCCATGTGTAGGGCCCACATGTCTTGTGTTTGAGGCCCATGGGCAAGGCCCATTGTGATGTATTCATGGCCCATGGGCAAGGCCCATTGTGATATGTATTAGACCCATGAGCAGGGTCCACCTGTTGTGTATATGTGGCCCTTGAGTAAGACCCATTGTGTTGTATATTAGGCCCTTGTGTGAGGCCGTGGGCCCATTATAAGTTTGACTCTATGTAGGTCATTCCTTGGGGGCAATGTTGGTTAAATGTCCACATGGTCGAGGTCGATTATCGATGCTGGTTGTGGATACCGGTTATGAGTATGTGTCAGCATAGCATCATGATACATGCCCATGCACATCATCTGCATGCTTGTTATGAGAGGTGGTTGATCATTGCATATGTCATTGAGCATGTTGTTATGAGACTCCCTGATAGGTGGAGGTTATCTCACATGAGCACACGGTATGTGCAGGACTGGATTGTATGACTCATGCTTCTCGCATTATGATTACTGTATGCCCTAGCGACATCAGGGCCGTAGCCTCCACAGGCATATCGTGGATGGCTAAATAGGACACCGAAAATGTTTGACTCTAGCATACGGGCTCCATAGATGTCCCTGGGTGAAAATTCCTAAACCTCCGTGGCCAGGAGACGCCCCAACGTCGAGACCGAGTGGATACATGAGCGCCCGAGTGCCGAATACCAGGAGGCTGCGTCTCCCACTGTGTCGTGGTCGGTTGGGAGGGGGTGTGGCCTTACTTGCCCGAGGGTAGGGGGCAATACTAGGCTGATTTTGACCAGCTCGTGAATGGGTCCGCTATCGACGTGCCGGATAGGTATTGGCAAACTATTGGCCAGGCTGATAGTGAGGTTTCTTATGCTCACTTGGACTGTGCGGCTAAGAGAGCGGCAGTGCAATTTGAAGTGTACTAATCCCCGGTGATGATCTCAGAGATGAACTGTACTGATATGTGGATTTAGTAAGTAGGAGTTACATACTCATTCATGCATTCATTCATTCACTATCCACTCAGGTTGGTGGTGCGCAATTATTTGTTACGTGTGCCTTCGCAATGGCCAGGATTTCGGTTGGGGCGCGCGACTAACCTGAGATCAGGAGTTTACCACATTGAGTCTAACTATCCAAATTTAGGTATGAGACCGGTTTGGATAGAAGTCCCTTGTGATGGACCCCATAGCCTACGATACTACGTACCATCATCCCGACTTCACACTCCAGTATGATCATTCCATTCGCAACGCATATTGTAGAACATTCGCGGCATATGGCATTTTGGGCTATTGTGTCTCTGCGTTTATATGGTTTAGGTACGGCTGATGCTATTTGTGTTACTCATTAGGAATGTATATTGTATTGTATCCTCTGCATCTGATATTTAGCTATCTATGATTCCTCATTTGCATAGTAATTCTATATTGCATATTCTGACATTGATTGACTAATGGACTTTCCGTATTTTTGCTTACTCTGTTATCGTATGATCTTGTCAATATTCCTACTTACTCCGATAATTCATGATCTTATCAACATTTCTGCTTATTCCGATATTGTATGATTTATGGATTACCAGTATTTCTGGTCTTATATGATGATGTCATTATGTTGAATACTTGGCACTTACCTTCTACGCACTTACACCACCCTCTAAGCTTTCTATAAGCTTATGCACGATAGATGCGTGCAGGCGATGTTAGGTTGCAGCAATGCTGAGCTTGGAGCGTGCGGCGGTCTTCCGGAGCTTGGTTTTTTTAATTATGTATTTCCTTTCAGCATTGTACCCAAATGATTATATTAGTGGATATGTGATGATGATGTTGCCTTTGTGAATTGGGTAATCTTGTGGTTATGCTTATTACGGGTTAAATGTATATAAAAAAAAAAACCCTCCTTGTGGGACCCCAGGATCGGCATCTGGCATATGAACGCTAGGAGTCGAAAAGGGGGTACTACGGAGGCTGTCAGCACCGGATTCGGCAATCGGGATTCCTGTGAATCCGATTTCAGGGTTTGGGGCGTGACAGCTGATCAGCCTGGATTTGGAGGTGGGTGATCTTCACTTTGAGACCTATTGTTTATATCATGGTCGCCATTTTCTAAATAAGTGGAATGTCATTTGGAACAATAGTACGGTACCACATGTTTCAGTGTCATTGTTTATTGCAGAGAGAAAAATTTTGAAAAAGAAAAGTTGAAATTTTATATGGCCCAGCTCATTTTTATAATAAGAAAAGTAAATTTTGTTATGATATGACTGCATATGGAATGATGAGTTTTGGAGGTTTGATAAGTGGGGTCGTTGTTCAATAGCTGTAACATCCTGCCCAGCCAGAACAGGATCCTGAGGCGTCTACGTAGGATTTGCCGCAAGACCGTTCGCTTAAACTGTTGTGTGTGGGGTATCACCAATCTATTTAACCTAGGATTAGCCCATTAAAGTAGACCAGTCTGGTCATGATCGGACCAAGTGCGGGCCGTCAAGCCAAATGACCTGTTTACACTTAACATTAGCCCATGTGGGCTATACAATGACCAAGGAAGGTTAGAAAAATCTAAAATTTTAGGGAACCGTAGATCTCACTGGGCTTGTGGTCCATCGCAGACCATGGACTCAATGGACACCCAGAAATTAATTATTCGCTCCGTTCCAGCGGCACTTGCCAAATGCAACTCACCCCAGTCCAGAATTGAATCTAACACTTGTAAATAAAATTGAAATTTTCAGCTTTTCAGCCGTCGGATCTCTTCGACATTTATGGTGAAGGTCTATCATATTTTTCTACGTTCGCCCACAAAATCTGGAACCCGATTGTGGAACGAAAACCGTTGATCGCAAATCAGACCTGTACAATCAAACCCCACATCCGATCGTTTTCAAATTTTGCATGGCCCTTCATCAGGCCATGGAGCACCTACCATATAAGTTTCAAGGCCAGAGGGCCACCAGAACCACCCTAATATCTGGAATGGACATCGTAGGGCCATTTAAAGATCGGAACTGTGAGATAGAACCCCGCATGCGTTGGTCCCTAAATTTTGCATGGACCCTCATCGGCCCATGAGACACCTACACATCAAGTTTGGCAGCCAAGGGGGTAATAGGGCCTCCCTAAAACCAATAGGAAATCCTAGAGGGTGATTGTGGGCATTTAAGGAAACTTAAGGCCAATGGGGCCCAAGTCTAGGAAATAAAGCCCTAGTTCTCTCATAACTCCCTCCTTTACTACAACCACCAAAGAGAGTAAAGGGAGAGCTAGAGAGTAAGGAGAGAAGAAAGAGAGAGTGAAGAAGAGCAAGGGTGGATCATAGATCGAGGTGGGGCCCAAGGGAGTCCGGTTCTTGCAACTCCTCACATCTTCCTCAACAAATCCTTCACCCACAACTGGAAGAACCTCTCTCCACCGATTAAGTAGGTAAATTTCTCATCCCTTTATTGAAACCCTTGTATTGAGAAGGGATTGACATGGAGTTCTAACATACAAGTACATTGTCTTAGGATTCCTGCCGATCGACTCCGAGTTCGACGCTCTTAGGTCATTTTTCAAGCCTTCAATGATCCATAGGTGCGGACTATTATCCTTAGGTGGCTTAACACCAATTTTAGTATGAGTTTAATAATTTTGATTGCTTGGATGATGCATTTAGAGAATCTAGACAAAACCTAGGAAGGGCCCTACCTTTGATCCTATAGATTCACATGGAATAGCTATGGAATGTTGTTGCCTTTCATATGATTTAGTACAAATGGATGATTGCATGTACATGTCTTGTTTGGTTTCCTTATGATGTTGCCCTTAAGTATGTATGATTCATTAACTCTTGCGCATTTTGATTTTATGTGTTATATGAAGTGCTTAGCTTTCTCACTAATCCACACAGCACACATGCACATTTGTTTCATGATGCTGTTAGCCTTGTCTATTTGGGAAATCTAAATGGTATATTGGGAAATATGAAAAATATGATATTGTTTATGCTAGTTGATAACCCTGTTAGTTGGCATATTATAGATTACCATCCAAACCCTTGGGTTGGTCAGGAATATGAGGAGAGCGAAGGTGGTCCCATTGGTAGGACTATCCTGAGGCTAAACCCATGAGTTGGGGCGAGGGCTTGTGGGTGACAGAAGTTAGGCTACATGGGTCGCTCGTACCAGATATCTTTTGCTACGTGCTTGCCTGAACTCGAGTGGTCTAGTCTACTTACTGATCAACCTTGTCTGTTAACATTGTTTGCTCACATATGTATGAAACCTGGAACACCCTTCAACCATTGTAACCCATTGCAAATCATTGGAAGCCGATCCACCAACTAATGAGCCGGGCATGATGGAATGAGACACTATGTCTGAGATATCAGCCTACGCTGGGGTGACGAGCCTCCCCATAGTGACCACGAGTGATTCCTTTCCTTAATACTCCCCATGTGCTTGAAGTCAAGGATGGGAATCCGACGGAATTAAGGATCGCGGTGCCCTGGCCTCACACATTGAGGGGCCTTGACATCGCAACTAGTTGATGGCATTGATACATGGGGTGTATCAGTTTCCTCAACCCGCTGAATGAACGAAATTAATTAAGAACTCGGCTAACATTACCACATCGCATCGCACTAGTTAGG